>NC_000069.6:52488725-52666225 GCF_000001635.26 Mus musculus | reverse complement strand
TATGTTATTTGGGTTCCCAAATTGCAGGATAATCCGAAATGTAAGAGGCGGGGGGGGGGGGGGTCCCTGCCCCCAGTTGGTTCTGACTGGTGAATAAAGTGGCCAGGAGGCCAATGACCGGGCAGGGAGACAGAGGTGAGACTTCAGGATTCGTGGGCAAGAGGAGTGAAGAAGCAGAATTGCTGTACCACAAAAGGAGTAAGATCCAGGCTGGAGAGAGACGGGATGAAAGACACACTAATCATGGCAAGAGTGGCCCCAGCCTCCTCTCCATTGGGTCCAAGGTTGCAAAGATGGAATATAGATTTTAATAAGTAATAACTGAGGAGTATCATGGGGGAGGTGTTAGCAATGTGGAAGTTTTCGGCGCAACCATTGTGCTGTTTAAGGTATATTAGGTAGAAGGCTGTGTGAGTGGCTTTTTTGTTGGAGAGTCCAGAGCATTGGGGCAGGTAGCAAGGAACTTGTGCCACGTGGGGATAGGGGTGGGGTTTAGAGCTGCCTAATTTGCTACTGCAACAGACATAACTAACACAGAGGCCAGTGTAGGTAATTGTACGGATCATCTGTCCCACAGTCACCATTGAAGCCCCTGTCCTGACCCTTGAAAGTCAAAAGACTCAGTTGGAAGGATCATGTTGTTCATTTAACCGTAGCTCCAGTCATCTAACTCTTGCTCCAAGGACTCATGGCCACACCTCTTTGTCCCTGAAACAACAGGCAATCAGCCAAAAGAAGGAAACGCATCCTCCTCTGACTCCGCATGGACACACCATGCGACACTGCAATTAAGGCATGATCGACTGAGGCAAGGCCTGGGATGGTGGCCACACCCAATGTCACTCTTCCTCTTAACAGTGCCTGTCAATGCTGTCAAAGCAGGCCAGACTTGTCTACCGCTCTCTCAGTGCTTCTTAAGAAACCTGGCGTTAATCACTTTTGGACAAACTGGTCAAAGTCATCACTCTGTGCTTCAGCTCTCCTGCTCCCAGGCCAGTTCCTCCCTTTGGTTCTAAATTTCCCTCCTGGGGTTGGAGAGATGGCCCAGCAGCGAAGAATGCCTCAGTCTTTGAATGCCTCAGTCTTTTCCCAGAGGACCTGAGTTCAGTTCCCAGTATCCATGTGTAAATTTACCTCCCATTCACCACAACCACACACACACACACACACACACACACACACACACACACACACACACACTTTAACAACAAAATAGGGGGGAAAAAACATAACTTATTCTTCTTATGCTGGAAGGCTGAAAAATATGCATACCTACTAAGACAAAAAATAGTCTGGTTAATCACATAATAGAGACAGAAGCACTAAGTTGGAGACGTAAAAAAAATGATTTAAGAATCTTATTTTATATTGGGTGGGTCTTGTGGCATAGACCTCTTGAAAGGACCTCGAAGTCAGCACAAGACACCCCAAGTTCTTAGCGCGAAGATTTATTTTTTTTCCCAGAGGGACACAGATCAGGGAATAAGAGTCAAAGATGGGAAATAGAGAATGAAAGGAATGGGAAGGGACAAAGGAGAGAGGGACAGGACATTTGCCTGGGAGGATGCTGGGGGGCACACAAAGGACTGCCTCTGGGTAGAGAGGAGACAGACATGGCCCATAGGTAAATGTCAGTTTATAAAGGTGTTAGGCTAAGTTGGTTCATTTTGATTGGATGGTTAATGAAGGTGGCCAAAAGAGGACTTTTGATTGCTGAACTTGAATACTTTGCTAGCTGGACCTTGGTAGTCAGCCTCAGGAAAAGGAAGTGGCCATATAAGGGAATAGACCTTGGGGGCTTGCTTTAGGAGTGTCAACTAACAGTTTTTAGCAATGAAGAGGGACTGGGGAGTAAGGACCGGCAAAACCTGCCAGCAGACATGTTTGCCATGCTCAGGCCTGCTAGAGACCTTCATCTCTCACTGCAGTTGTGAGTGGCAGGGGGAAGGGAATCACAAGTTTAAAGCCTGTTAGGACTGCAGGGTGTGTTCAAGGCCTGCCCCAGACAACTTAGTGACATGTCTCAAAATAAAAGGAGAGAGGAGAAAAAGGACGCAGACCTGAGGAAGAGCGCTTGCCCAGCGTGGATACGAACCTAGGGTCAATCCCAGTCACACACAGGCACACACAAAGCCAACTTACCTTAAAGAACTTTGCTCCCATCACAGGAGTCTAGCTCTACCTCGCTGTATCTCTATTGAAGGAAGCTGGTACTAAATTAACACAAATGTTTGAGACTACTCTTAATCAAGGGGGAAAAAAAAGAGCCAGAGAAATAAAATACTTATAAGCCTTATTATCCCTTATTTTTCTTCACTCAAATCTTTCTTCAGTCTAATCATGAATGGTTTTCTCTCCAGGAAGAGAGATTTTATCGCACCTTAGCCCAGGGCTAATGGTATTGTTCCTTCTCGCCCTAAATGTGTGTTGTGTATCTTGGGGGATGGGTTCACTTGGGCATTTGGAAGGATACTGTGAACAAGCTAAGTCACTAGGTTGTTTAAGACTGGGACATTGTGTCTATTTGTAGCTCTCCCAACGAATCACCTCACCTCTCTGGAGACTGAGCTGCTGCAGGTGAAACACATCCAGCCACACCCACCCATCTCTGCGTTGGCCTCCCCAGCTCTGCTCTTCCCACCGAACCTGCCCTCCTCCCTCCCTTGCCTATCCACTGTTCTGTGGAAAGCTTCCCAGTCATTGCCTAGCAACTCCCTCCCTGCGACCTGGGCAACACTCAAGACAGAGGCAAACAAGCCTCAGCTTGTCTAGGGCTCCACTGAAAACAGAACCTTATTGAAAGAACAGCTCAACTGATTGCCCCCAGGGCTCCCAGAAGGCTGTTTCACAGGAGAGGCACCTTTGAAGGCCTCTAGAGCGTCTCAGTATAGCACTCCCCACAATATGGAAACTGTCAGACTGCTGTGTCCTTCAGTGCTCACTCCTGAAGAGCAAGCTTCCTGCTCTCCCTGAGGCCAGCTCTCTTGTGGGCCATCTACCAAGCCTTCTCATTCACTGAACACTTCCCAAGCCAGACCCTGCGGTGGACAGTTTGCGCAGGCTGCCCAGTCTTCTAGAGCGCCTCCAAATGATACTGCTACCCCACAGACACACCAGATGAAGTGAAGTTAGCCCCAGGGCAGGGGGCACAAGACTCTAGGTCTTTCTTAACGAACCCAAAAGATGGCTCCTCTGAGCATTCTAGCTTCCCCTTACAGGGTTGTTGAGAGAATCAATAAAATGGCACAAAATGAAGCATTTAGGGAGCTGCCATCCAGGCCCCTGCTGTCCTTTAGGGAGCTGCCCTCCAGGCCCCCCTCCCCCCCAGCCCCCATCCTGTCTGCTCTTTCTCTTTCTGCTGTCCCTCACCAATTCTGCTGTTCCCAGGCACAATGAAGACTACGGCAGGCAGGGTGCCACACAACCTGCCCACAAGCAATGCCAGCCAGACATTCTGCAGAGGCTGTGGGGAAGGGAGGAGGATGGAGCCAGATTCCTCTGTGCCAGAAATTCTTTGAGAATCATTATCTCCTGGGTCAGCCAGAGATGCCAACCAAACCACTGGGGTACCGAGGCCGCTGACTCCCGGGGTTCTGTAGGAGCCAAGCAAGCATGCCCTCGCCCAATTACTTTCCCTCTTCTGTACCTTAGCCCCTATTATCTCAATTACCAGCCCAACAGCGGACCCACAAATGAAGAAGGGGTTGAAACCTCAATGGCCAACATCATACTTAATAATAACAATTATATGATTATATATCTCTGACATAATAATATGTAATTACCAATAATTACTATTAAACATCCCAGGGGTGAGCGCCGAGGTTCCAGAGCCCTTTAATTATTGTTATCACTGACAATGAAGCAGGGCTCTCCTCTAACAGTGTTTCTGTGTATCATAGACTCAGCTTCCCTTCTGGGCTCCCATACTATCTATTTATCTGGCGTGGTTTCACTTCCATGCAGCAGTCGCACAGGGAGATGGTGACTTGGCTGAGAATTCCAGACCGAGTCTCGGTGCCCTCCGTCTCTTACCTGATAACCTTCTGAATCCGGAATACGTCCACTCTCCCTCTCCGCCAATCCGGGACCAAAGCTGCTTAGGTTCCTTATGGTGGAGAAAAGCCTCACATCAAAATAGCTAGATTGGTCAAAATGATTTGTTTGTTGCTGGTTTGTTTCGTGAGACGGGATTTCTCTAGGTAGCCCCGGATGTCCTGGAACTCACTCTGCAGACTAGGCTGGCCTTGAACTCAGACCCACCTGTTGTCCCCTCCTCAGTGCTGGGATCAAAGGCCCACAGCATCCCCACCCACCCTGGTGGTGAAAATGATTTTTAAAAAGCATGCCAGAAAATAAATGTCTTTTTTAAAAGAAGAGGTATAAAGGTATTACTAATAAGTTTCTTACATTAAAAATAAGATGAAAAGAAATGAAAAGAACAGAAAAAAGAGAAGAGACTGAGTCTGCTGCCCTCATGTCTGCCCATGCTGCTTTGTAAGCAAAGAAATATGTGGGCAGCTCTTAGAAAGCCAGTCAGTGTTCAGGTGTCCTTGCGTTGCCGTCTTTGGAAGCTTGGCTCCTTCAGTCTGCTCTGTGACCCCCCTATAAGGGGACAAATAGGAACTTCCAGCTTCTTTTTTCCAGAGTCCCAAATGTGTTGGGGTATGCTGGGGAGGTGAGCCGGTAAGAGGGAGCAATGGTGCAGACATTTCTTCCGAAATTTCTCATGTGAAGGTGTTGTAAGAAAAGTCATTTCTCTTTCTAAAAACTATTCAGCAGAATTTCAAGTTCCCTCTGTTTCCAGACAGCAAGGGAATCCCCTGAGCAACTGTCTAGAAAAGCCAAGGGGCTGAAACAGGAAGATGTCCCCATTTCTGGCTTGAGATTCAAACCCATCTGATCTCTGACAGATGTCTCAGAGGAGAAGAAAAACTAAATGTTTGTGTCCCTTCTATAGGCTGGACGCTTTCTAGCTCCAGTGTCAGGACACTAATTTGACGATAATATGAATCTATTTGCTTCAAACTAAATTCATCGTAAGTTGATATATTTTAAACAAAGCAAATGCTTTTTCTATTCATCAGCCGCAAGGCCAAAAAAAAAAAAAAAAAAAAAAAAAGTGTTTCCCCACGTGACTCAGCAGCTCCCACTAAGAGGTTAATCATTTTAGCAGACAGTAATCTAAATTATCCCTCACACCTGAGGGGATACTGTATGCAGGTGACAGGATAGAACAAGGAATATAAAGTGGTTTGGGGGCCTCTACCTCCGTCTGGCTATTACTCCTCCAGGAAGACAGTACAAAGCGGACAGACAGTACAGGCCAAGAGTTCCGCATGGACTCATGAGCCTTGCTCCGTGCCAGAGGCTGGGCCATAGAAACAGATAGCTCTGCCAGTGTCACTTGATGTCAGAACCGACCACATCCACGGTACCGTACCACTTCGAGAACTGGGATAGGAATATAGGGGCAAGCTCTAGAACACGTGAGGACATATTCCCTCCTGCTCAAAAGTTCCTACTGGATGGATATCCAGTGCATCTAGCTGGAAATTGAACTAACCTTGGGCCAGAACTTCCTCTGTCTCCAGTTTCTGCAGGCAGAATACTCCTATTCTGATTAGTATCCCAACACCAGCCTTCACATTCCTCTCTAATGTCTTTACATGCAGAATGCCCTTGTTCCTTGCTGTTTGGCGGGCTAACCCTCACTGGTCTTATGGACCATAACTTTAAAGTAGTATATCCTTAGAATTTCTATAGCCACCCAATCTGAACGCTCCCACTTCTGGGATACATGTTTCCTAGCTTCCTCCCACGTCGATAAAGACAAGCTTTATTGCTCACTATTTTCCTACTCCATCTTTGTGAAGGGATAGCATTTAGCTCATTTGATTTACCTGGTTACAACATAGGACCTTTTACAGGTATGTAGAATAAAAGAGTGATTTGAGCACTCACACTGGAACAAGTATTGTTGGCATGCAAGGCTGGGACGCTAACCATCTACCTCGGGAATACAGAAGAGCACAGGAAATTTCCATCCCCCAAATGGGCCCCTACCAGGGTTCCTTGGGAATTGCCCAGTGGAAGATGTAAAGGGAAAGACAATAGACTCTGATCTTCTATCCCCTGGTGTGGCATTCAAAGGGTTAACACTTCTCAGAAACACCCCAGACACACACACACACACACACACACACACACACACACACACACGCCCCTCCCCTCCACATCAATCTACCATCCAAAAGGGATTTTTCCAGGAAAAATGAGGAAGAGGGGATGAGAGGGAGAAGGGAAGGAGAGAGGGACTTTTCTGAGAATTACAAAAAATGAGTACCCTCATTTTTGTCTTAGAAAACTAAGCTCTCAGGAGTGTCAAAAGTTAGTGAGCCTCAAAGTCTCCCCAGTTGGCAGTGAGCCTCCCCAGTTACAGGATGACCTGTTTTGTTCCTGGCATCCTGCGTTTGTAATCTCCCAGTGTTTAGAAGCAATGGGTTCCATAGGCTTACCACCTTCTGCACATAGAAACAATCTTACAAACTTCTCTAAAATTCTATTGCCTCCCCCTCCCTCTCTGTTTTCAGGCAGGGAAAGGCCCTTTGTATCCTTTTCTCCCTGCCCGCTGCCAGGATCATCAAAGCACCGGTTTATTTTTCTCTCTTGAGCCAGGAGCTTCACTAGAGCCAATTTTTTTCTTAACCTGGATTGCATTACAGTGAAACTTCTGAAGAGTGAGGTTTTCTTGTCTCTGGTGCTTGTGGACCCCTGCTTGGAGGACTGGCTCTCAGGCAGCAGTACTGACATGGGACCTGTTGGGAGCTCAGGGTTTCTCCCATGCTGGTTCCAGGTAAGTATCTACATTTTAACACAGAGGAAGCGGCACAAACTTTGCAACTGGACAGAAATGGCTTTAGCCTCTGTCTTAGTTAGGGTGCATTGCTGTGAAGAGACACTATGATCACGGCAACTCTTATAAAGGCAAACATTTATAATTGGGGCTGGCTTACGGCTTTAGGGGTTTCATCCATTACTATCATGGCAGGGAGCATGATAGCATGCAAGCAGACAAGGTGCTGCAGGAGCCCAGAGTTCTACATCTTGATCTGCAGGCAGCAGGAGAAAGCTGTATGGTCACACTGGGCGGGGCTTGAGCATAGGAGACCTCAAAGCCCAGCCCCACTGCAACACACTTCCTCCAACAAGGCCACACCTCCCTATGGGCCAAGCATTCAAACACATGACTCTGTGGGGGCCATAGCTATTCAAACCACCCCAGTCTCTGGCTTTGTGACAGCAGCCAGTGCTCAGATCCCTCCTCTACAAAATGAAGATGATTCTCACCTTCTTAGTATCCTTAGGACTGTGAAGCTGATGTAAGCAGTGTTCACCAAAGCTCTCACTGCCACTCAGAGGCGCTCTGTTAATAAAGCCTCCCTCGTGAGACCTGCACTGACCTGGCTGTGATTTTTCCAGGAGTGTGCCACTTCATCTAACAACGGTGGCAACTGTGGGGCAGAGCCTAGAAGGAATGCTAACATAAGTGTCTGAAATTTTAAATCTAGATGCTTCTCTACCTTGAAGTCACTTCTCCAAATGTCCTTACACTTGAGTCCAAACTTTTTTACCTCAGCTGTGAGTCGCTTCTTTGCCAATGCTGCCCTTGCCCTGGGCTCCTGGGATGAGGCTGCTCAGCTATCTGATAGATAACCTATAACCCCAGACACTTGAGCTCTGCTTTACACTAGAGCAGTTGTTCCCAACTAGGGATTAAAATTTTCAGCAGACAAACTGACGGTTTCCAGGAGCTAGCTTTGTTAGTCATCCATTCCTTTCTCTGGGAGAGGGAAGAGAGAACCTACATTTAGTACATGGATATCAGAGAGGCTCAAAACATCCTCCAGTTCGGCATTACCCGGGGCAGACCTTAGACAGAGGTGTCCAGGCTCTGCATGTTCCTAGTACAGATGCTGGCTGTCATACTGCTCTAGATTGATCAGAAGAGCATCAGACATCCAAGCCTCTGTGACACTAAGTGGGACCTTCCATTCTTCTCGGTGTTCTTCACGTCCCTTCAGCAGGGTCCTCCAAACTCCATTAACACTTTTCTGAGCTATCAGCTCTGTCACCCCTGGATGCCTAGGTGCTTCTGTGACAATGGTCACTATGTCGTCCTCACTTATTTTGTGATGGGAACAACTTAGTGGGTACCTGGAGAGCCATTGGGACATGCCATGGTACTTTGGCTGCCATTTTAGAGAAGGAAGACACATAAAGATTCAAGCTGCGAGGTCTCGTTTGCTTTCCGTGTGACACGTTCTCCTGCAGTGCTTTCCATCGCTTTAACAAATACCCAATAAATATATTACCTTCCTCTTTGCTGCACCAGCTTATCTGGCAAGCACGTGGGGAGAAAATGTCCTTTGGCTCCAAGTGTCCATTGTTTCTTATATTCATTCTTGTTGGCAAATGCATCAAGGAGACAAGAACAAGTTGTGAAAGGAATCTGTCCACTTCATGGTGACTGAGGAGCAGGGGTCGGGGAGAGTGGGGGAGCACCAGATAGAGTGCTCCAAGGAGCACCCTGGTAACCTCGTTTCTTCAGCTGTATCCCCCCTCCACCAAACTATGCCATCATGTTATGAATTCCTCAGGAGACTGATACATTCATTATGCTACAGTCTCAAGATTTAATTGCCACTGGAAATCTGTATAGACACACCTAGGAGGTGCTTCACCCATCCCCTCAATGGCATAATCACACTGCCAGTCAAACTAACTGGCACACCTGAGATAATCAATTTACAGAAAAAAAGAAAAAAAGATCAATTTTAGTACATGGCTTTACATGTCCCAGTCCATAAGTAATTGGCTCTGTTTCTTTTGGGGTGTCTTAAGAGACAATGTTTCCCACGGTAAAATGGCAAAGCAAAACGACTCACCTGTGGCTCCGAAGAGAAAGAAGAGGAAGTGACATCCCACAATCCCCTTCTTAAAGACTCCACACTTTCCAGCAGCAGGCCTCATGAGGTCCATACAACACCACCATCTTTTCCTCAGTTGTCCTCAAGTATCTGAGCTCTTGACTTTACCCCCCGTGGTCACTTATCATTCAAGCTACCCTGAGAATCAAACACAGGCCATTCAACACTTTCCCACTCCCCCGTTGCCACCTCCTTCCTCAACATCAGTGACTTTTAAGGTTTGGGTTTCAGAAAACCCGTGTTACTTTTCTTACTGGACAGAAGGCCTACCGAGGGACCGTCCTGGTGGAGCACACCCTGTGACTCTGCCCACATCCAGTTTATCTTTGGACAGCTGTCATCAGAGTCACAGCTCCTTAAAACTTAAACTGATAACACTGTAACCTGGCTGTTTCTGCCTACATTCCAAACCTTCAGCTAAAAGAGACGACATTCCATGTGCTAATCACAAACGGGAAACTGAGAGGTACAGGACATAGACCATGGACAATGTAAAAATGTTCCCAGGTGATGATGGAAAGTAGAAACTCGTATGTGACACAAAGAATGTAAAAGTTAGCCAAGTGTTCAGAGAACAACGGTGTGGCTGCCACAGAGTTGGTCACGAACTGAAACCTCGGAAACTGTGAGTAAAACATACCTTGCCTGCATTTAAGTTGATTACCTCAGGCATTTTGTTACAGTAACTGAAAGCTGACTGGCATACTCTTTGCCTTCCTTCCTTTCTCTAGTTCTATTTCTCCAGAACCCACATATCCCACAAAATAATTCTCCTAGCACTGATTGGTCCATCTGGATGGAGTTTACCCATACCTCTTGCTAGTGATTGATTCCAGAGCTCAGATTTAAGATAACAGCTCAATTATATGTCCCAGGGCAGGTGAAGGCTTATTCACCAACCAAACCTGCGGTGAAGAATGTTTCCTTTCACGAATGGGAGAGTCTCCAGCTATTCCCATCCTGGGGGTGGGGTCAAAACAAAAGCATACCAGCTCTGGTTTTATCAGTGGTCATCATACAGCCCCGAGTAGAAAAGCTTAAAGATTATTTTAAGCAAAGGACATCAGAGCAGAAAGCTATGCATTACAGCTCCACTGAAGTACACTGGGCCTTCCTGCTGTGAGGGATGGTCCAGCTCCTTCCTGGATGGCTCAGATTTTTCTCTCACAACCCAGATTGTCCTAACTGATCTTGTCTCCATCTGGGCTGAACTGGGAGGTCTGGGAAGGCAAGTGACCACCTGCTCTTTTTCCAGGATGCTGTGCCATCTCCTGACCCCATCTTACTTGAAACTATATTCTAAAATATCCTCCTGGGTCACACAACAGCCCAGACACCTCCATAAAATGTGGCAAAGCTTTTGAGATTCAAATTGAAGCCCATTAAACAAAGCTTCCAAGTTACCGTGATGCCCTGATTTCTCCCTTTACCCCTCTCTCCCACCTTCCCTCCCCTTGTCTCCACTGACACCAGTTCTTGCCAAGGTTGTGTGTCCTTCTCTGAACATTTTGCCCATGTTGTTCTCAGGTTATGACGTCCATAACAAACACTTGCTAATCTTGCAGAAGCCACTGAGTGTGGAATCCTGCAGTTTGTCTAGATGAAAAGACTATTTTTTTTAATTCTTCCTTGGCATCAGTGTTTAAGAACAGAATTTGGAAATGGCTGACAGGGCTCACGACAGGCAGACCATCAGTTCCACCTCGAGGAGACGAACAGGGAGAAGCTAATGAAACGGAACAGCTCTCATATTAACCAGTTAGCTATTCAGTTCAGGACAGATGTGGAAAATAAGCCCATATGAGACAAATTCATTAAAGTGAAATTATCCATTCAACACCTTGATATTTGAGCAGACTGATGTTTCAAAATTATTATAATTATGATCAGGGGGGTAAAAGGAGCCAAACTTTTGAAAGAAGACTTGAAAAAAATTAAGAATTCTAGTGCTACCCTGTGAGATGAAAATAATGAGCTGGTCACAGATCCCCAGGATATCAGCGATTGCTCTAAATTCTTCTTGATGAGGAATCTGTGACTCTGAACTCAACATTAATTCAAATGCAAATAATATCTCTTCCCCCTGAGAATCATTATTCCTGATTCGGCAGGCAGTTTAATGGGAAATCTGCAGGTGCACAGCCGACTTTGAACGAGAGAAGTTGTTCCAATGTCAGACAAAGAAGCTTTGACTCCTAAACACATCGACTCTGTCTAAGTCAGAGCCCAGAGACTTGAGTCCCCTCCCTGCCTCTGAGACAGGAGTCTCTGGTAAAATACATGGAATGCAGCCGGATGTAGAGTTGGTACCCGTGGCCAAAAGAGCATCACCAACTCTGTCTACTTCTGCAAGCATGCATCCCAACCTCCTGGAACAGTTCCCTGCATTGGCCTTTCCATGGAAACTCCATTGACAGCACCTGCAGGAGACAATCTGTCTCCAGCATCATCAGCTTTAGAGGATGTGTGTAGATAGTAAGGGTAGAAGCTTCCAGCCTTGTTTGGCGAGCCTAGGTTTGAATGCATGATGCTGGGAATGGTACCATGGACATTTTGTGCCTCGGTTTCCTCTGTCAGCAAAATAAGGATCTTCATATCACCTACTGCACAAGTCCGTGGTGGGGCTTAAAACAGGCTTCTCGTGGGAGCATAACAAGTGGTTCACAACAGGGGCGCTGAAAGCGGAATTCAAATTCTCACTCCGCTACCTGAGTCACTAAATTATCAGTTTAGTAAATATGAAGTGGGGGAGCTGATAATCCTGACAACCTTTCTGAGTCATTATAAAGATTAATGACTTCAATTGGTTCACCTCAGTATGTCTTGCTCCTGTAACAAACAATTCCAAAACACTGAGTACAGGGTTTAGCCCCCTTTGAGACCTTGATAAACGCTGTATATCAGTACAGAAAGAGCATCAGCATTTGTGTACGTACAAGTTACACAGAGGGAAGGAGGAACGGAGAACGCTGCCTTAAGGAAGGACTACCGAGGAACAAGATGCGTTCTGCTCAAACAAGTTGTGCCTTGACAGTTCTTTTGTACCAGCTCCACATCTGTATTAGTATTGGGGGGTGTGGCAAAGATACCACAGTGAGCAGCTTAGACAATGGAGATTTATTTTCTTATGGCTCTGGAAACTGGAGGATCGGGGTACCAGCCAGGTAGGATGCTGCTTCTGGCTTTCAAACAGTAACTTCTTATTGTGTTCTCGTGGCAAAGGGAGAAACCTCTGTTCCTATTTTTTACAATTATTTTTATTCTATATGTATGAGTACATCTGAGCGCCATGTGTGAGCAGTGCCCATGGAGGGCATCAGATCCCCTGGAACTGGAATTACAAATGGAGCCAGCATGTAGATGCTGAGAACAAAGCATAGGTCCTCTGAAAGAAGAGCTCAGCGAACTCCTCTTGCACTTCTTACGAACCCACAGTCCTTGCAGACTAAGACCTCCACCCTTAAGAATTCAATCCACCTAAACTTCCTATTAAAGATTCTCTCTGCAGCAGACTTAGGGATGCTGATACAGGAGGATCGGAAGTTCAAGGCCAACGTGCGCCACAGAGTAAATACAAGGTTAGCCTAGGCAATTTAGTGAAACTCTGTCTCGACAAAAAGAAAAAAGAAAGAAAGGAAGGAAGGAAGGAAGAAAAGAAAAAGGGGGGCTATGGAACACCTGCCTAGCTTCAATACCCATCACTACAAAACAAAAATAAACAAACAGACAAAATATGTGGATGGATTGGGGAAGGGGACTGAAGTTCAACCCAGAGTCTGTCCACAGTAGAAATGTCAGAGGATGCCCCGAGACCAAAGTGATCCACAGAAATACAACAGCCCAAAGGCATCCAGGTGCATGGTTCCAAGGGAAACAGAATAAAATAGTTGAACCAAAGGGGATGCTCTCACCCATCCGTATGTGGCAAACAAGGGCAGAGTGGCCAGAGGTACATGAAGTCCTTCTATGCCTAGAAAAGCCAAGTCATGGGTTGTGTTTCAAAATTCCAGACACAGCATGTCAGAGAGATAAGCTGTCCTTATCTACGAGTGTAAACACAGGTAGTCCTTGGCTGTCAATCTTACAGGGTCAGGAAGACCTGTCTCGTGTCAGTGTTTATATTTTTGTATGCAACGGTTAAAAGGGGGACACCTGGTTATTTAAAGAACTGGTCTTGAGACATGTACTGATTCATCACATAGCTAATAATACACACTTGGCGAACTACTTGTATGATAATTGTAACCCTACATTCTGGGCAGAAAAACAAAATGGAGAAATAAATTGCGAATGTGTAGTGAAAATAACCCCGACATAAAATCTGAAAAAATCTTTAGCAATATCACTAATCACTTTTTTTGTTTTGTTTTCTGGGGTCTATCTCAATTAAGTTATAATTGGAAAACACAAACTGAGTGTACTGAGCTGGGACATATTTTATTGGGAACGTTCCTTAAATACGTAATTTGATTCTAGACTCCATTAGTTTAAATATAAAGGTGTTCAAAGGTGAGTGGGAGTTTAAAGTTCTATCATACACAGCTTTCTCACAGGTTACTTCAGGGCAAATGAGTTTTAAAACCCTTGCTTGGTAAATATTAACCAGTTGCTGCATCTTGTCACATCTTCCAGAGTTGTCATTGCCAGAGGTTACAATTTCATTACTATAGGTAAAGTCTCTTGAATTTCAAGGGGAGGGTTTAAAGGTGTGTGTGTGTGTGTGTGTGTGTGTGTGTGTGTGTGTGTGTGTGTGTGTGTATACATACATACAAGGAATTCTCCTACTTAGCCTTTAGTGTTAAGGAAAATAACAAGAACCAACATATGCAACCAATTCCCTTCTCTGCTTCCCAGATTTTTTTCATTATCAGTTTCAAAACCTATTAAAGTAAATACATACGATGAAGTCGGTCACAACTGCTTCCTACTACATCAGAGACACACCCCTCAGACTTCTCAGCCGCATAGTCACATATACTTTGTTTTCCTTTCGTTTCAGTGGCGAGACAAGCTTCCCAAACCCAGCTGAAGGCTCTGAGTGTCATTTGTGGATTTCTTGTCTTTCGTTACCTTGAGCAGCTTTTCCCTCTAAATCTGTTTTCAGTCCCAGATGGTCATGAATCACCCATCAGCTCACTGCTTGGACAGGACTGACTGGCCATCCAGCTCCCTCCTCTCTCCCACAATAACCCAACCACAGTTCATCCCCAGGAGCTTTCCCACTCACAATAACCCAACCAAGCTGGAAGAAAGTTGCAAGCTGGAGGAGCAGGGCAGAGCAGGCTGAGCCTCTCATGGGACCAGAGAAGAAAGCAGTGAACCCCAGCTTCCAGCTCCCTCTGACCCCTGCTGTCCACGAAGGCACTGGTCTCTTACCAATTCCTGAGAGACCCCAAAGCTCTCACAACCTTAAATTCCTTCCCCACTCTTCCAGTCTGAGGGGACTGCCCAAGCTAACGGAGGCCCTGGGTAGAAGGCCAGGAACAGAAATTCATTTTGTCTCTTTGTTGTTTACTTTCTTTCAGAAGCAAGAGGGACAAAACCCCAGGAGGCCTGTTTTTCTCAGGCCTGTACAAGGTGGTCTATTTATTTCTGTTTCCCAAATTGAGTGACATGGGTCTTTCCTTCTCCCTCTACAGCAAGGACATGGCTAATAACATCCACTCTTCCATCAAGTTGTGTTGACTGCTCATGTCTATGGCCCTTGTTCCAATATCCAGGTGGCATAATGTGACATTCAGAAATTCTTGGCCCTCTTCCTTGTGCTACAAATGTTTCAAATATCACAGAAGGAAGGAAGGAAGCTGGAGAGAGGTTTGATTCCAAAGTCAAGTTGCTCTCCTGTGATTGCCTGTTCTGTGCACAGCCGAGCGTTCTTCAGAGCCTAGCGTTCTTCAGAGCCTAGCGTTCTTCAACCAGAACAACTGCACTTTTAAGCATCATTTACTCCTTCTCAATTGTCCCTTTGGTGTTATGGTTTAAATGTGAAGTGTCTTCTACGAGCCCCTATGTTTGAACACTTGGTCTCCAGCTGCTGACAACCACCTGTAGGGAGGTTGTGGAATGCTTAGGGGGAGTGGGACCGAAGTTGGAGAAAGTGGCTCCCTATAGGGTGAGACTCTGCCCTAGCTCGCTTTGCTCCCTTGCCCATTGAGATGTGACAAATTATCCTATAGAGCCCCCCACACTACTATGCCTTCCCCACTACGATGAACTACATGCCCTTACATCCCAACTCAAGATAAAGCTCTCCTCTTTGAAGTGGTTTCTATGAGCAGTTTTGTCATAGCAACGAGGAAAGCAGCCCATATGCCTTCCATCCCGCCCCTTGCCAGCCTTATGTGGATTCTCAGAATGACCAGGGGAACATGTCAGCAGTGCCTGTTTTCAGGTCACATCCTGCAGAATGTCATTTGGGAGCCATCGGTAGGAACTGAAGCATCTGAATGTGTAACTACAGAACTGTTAGTCCTGATTAGAGCATCAAGTCTAAGATCATATTTGCTCCCTGCCTAGGTCAACGCGGCATTTTGTAAATCTTGAAGTGTGCCCTTTTTAAAAGCATTTCCAGATGGATCCTTTTACATCTTTCAGATGAACTACTCAAGGTTAGGTGCTGCCGTCTGTAGTCTCTTAGTGTATCTTACCTTGTTAAGGTAACCAATATATTTTGGATTTGTATAATTGCCTTTTTTTTTTCAATTCAGTAACAATTCTGCTGTCTATATTATGTACCTAAGGACATAAGACTGAGAGAAGGTCTGGCCCCCCAGAGCTCACAGACAATATTAAGCCAACAATTATAGGATGCAGAAAAGTCACAATTACAAAGATAGGCATGGGTTGCTCTGCAAGATCTAAACAAGGGCATTGCCTGAGACAATGGTAGATCTGGCTTCTCAAAGATGGAATCAAAAAGACTCTTGATAAGGAGGGAGATTAACCACTCCTAGAGATAAAAGAGTCAACAGCAAAGCACAGGCTGCGGTAGGCAGAAAGCATACTCAAACTTCTATGAGGAGATAGCATGTTCAAAATGGGGGCTGGTGAGGCAAGGCAGCGAGTTAGTTTGTTTCAGCCATCATATGACATACCATAATCCATCCCATCCCATAGTAATAGACCGACAACAGAAATGTATACCTTGCAGTTCTAGAAGATGGAGGCCCTCGTTCAAAGAGCCAGCAGAATACTGTGTCTGGCTTGGACAATTTCCTCCTTCACATTCAGGATGCTTGTCACTATGTCCTCCTATGGTGGAAGGAATGAGAAAGTTCTCTGAGGTCTCATTTATAAGGGTATGAGTCCAATTCTTGAAAAAGCAGACCTCATGACCACTTTCCAAAGATCACTTTGGCCTTGGTGGTGAAGATTTTATGATAGAAATTTGAAGGGAGGGACCTAAGCAAGCAGTCCATTCTGTCTATAGCCAAAAGGAAATAGGTGAAGGGGCTGCCAATCATGGGAAGGTATGTAAGTCACTCATTAACCATGAAGCGCCGTTGGAAGGTTCTGGTGTATTCAGAGACGGATTGGATCAGAAAAGAATCAGCACCTTATATCACATCGCCACACTCAAACACCAAACCTCAACAGTGCCAAATGTCTGAGACTATATGACTATGTGTGCCCTTAATTTATTTAGGGGGGAAAAAAAAAACCTCAGCATTTGTACTGCCCATGGAAACTGCCGGTGACACAAATAGGACACGGCAGCCTTGAAGCTTTGACTGTTCACTAACAGCCCTTTCCCAACAGAAACAAAGAAGATGCTAGGGCTGGCATGACTGAGTTCAGTTTATTTCCTTGTTTTAATGCTTCTTCCTTTTGGTGAAATATGTCCCCTCTTCAAGTGCTCTGAACCCCGCTGGATTCCATAGGTCATTCTAGGACAAGGCCTTGCTGTCTCCACATACGGTTAGCTGCAGAGTCTGCAGCCTGCCGACCTAGCACAGCAGATTCCAGCTGCCTGGAGTCCCAGCCTCCACACCTTGTTTTCTGATCCTGGGAATTAGAGTCCAGATCTGCTCTGTGGTTGCCTAAGTCTATACATGACTCAGACACTCCCTTTTCGGCTAAATTCTGATCATTTGAACTCAAGTGGCTGACAAAGACCCTTCTGCCTAGGCTTTCAATAGGCAAGAAACTGTCCCTAAGAGGCTATGTAACTGTGTTGCATCACAAAGTTATGACAAATCAGAGTAGGACATTGATTGATGCTGGGATAAAAGAACTATTTCTAACCATGGCATGGTGCCCTTTGCCATGGCATTCAATTAACCATTTCAGAGGCCTCTGCTCAAGAAAATAAGGACTTTGAGGTGTGTTGGTCAATAGGCCCCAGAACTGTAGGGAGGTGAAAGAGTTGGGGTAATGGATATTATCTTCAGATTGGTAGCTTAGAGAGTGGGTGACCTTTAAGAAGGGTGCTGAAGAGGGAGGCCAGTCTCGTGTTTACTATGTGCAAGAGCTGAGTTCAGCTCTCCAGAACCCAGGTAAAAATCCAGACACAGCAGCATGCATGTGTAGATACAGCAGCATGCATGTGTAGACACAGCAGCATGCATGTGTAGACACAGCAGCATGCATGTGTAGACACAGCAGCATGCATGTGTAGTCTCAACAATGGCAGGAAACAGGGTAGAAACAAAGGAATCCCTGGTGCTTAGTGTCTAGCTTGCCTAGGCTACCTGGATGTAGGCCAGTGAGAGCCTCTGTCTCAAACAAAAGCCACATAAATTCACATGCATGTCCATACCCACAAATGTGCACGTACACATGTGTGTGTGCACATGCATGTGTGCACACACACAATTTACTAAAAGAGGATGATGGAATTATTTGTCTTAAGTCGGTTAGACTGTGGGCTGGGTCCAACTCTTGTTCTTAGCATATCTCTGACCCTGAGCATGCACTCAGAAATACCAGCTGAGAAGGTGACCATCTATTTCCACTTCCCCGGCTCCTTTAGGCAGACTTCCTACTGCCCCCGTTACTGAGCAGAGGAGGTGACGAACATTGCAGCTCCTTGGAGTAGCTGAGAAAATGGTCTCAGGACAAAATAGATTTCACAGAGGGGAAATGTTAAAGACAGAAACCCCAGAACTCTCATTTTATAACTTTGAGTGGGGGCCCAGGGTGAGGAGTTGGAGGGGAAGAGCTCTCATTGGCTACAGATACCACATCAGAAGTAAGGAAAGCTGGAGCGCTTCAAACCACATGAAGAGACAACATGTCAACCTCAAGCCGGCTCTTAACACTTTAACAAGACCCTGGTAGAACTGAAGTCTCCCAGGTGACAAAAAAAAAAAATGCTTTTTGTAGTCAAAATCACCTTAAAAGAAAGGTTCTTCAAGTCCAAGGAGACAACGCCCATTTACATGGCTTCCTCAGCATATGACCTTTCTAAGCTCACCAGCATAGGTCCAGACAAGAGGGAGTCATCCTAGCGCTCTGTGCTTGGAGGACCCAGGCCCAGATGAGCAGAGAGACACCGTGGGACTTAATGCCTGTGTCTGGCCAGATGGACCCTGGAACCCAAGTGCTCTCTAAGCTCTGAAAGACTGCAGATTGTGAGTCAGATCCCAGTAAAAGGTACTGGCATCTCTTCCCAGAGGGAAACTTGATACTGGGCCTGTGTAGTTCTGATGGTGAAGGCACCTCCCATGTTGAAGGGCCTCCTGCCCATACAGACAGACTGTGACACTGGCCTAGCTGCTGGCAGCAGAGAGTTAAAGAAAAAAAAAGCATCAGAAACGAGGCAACCCGGTGCCAAGCAAATACCGGGAGCATCGTCCACTGGTCCTAGCATCAGCCAGCCTCATAGCGCTAGCACAAGCAGAGAGAGCAACTCAGAGTCACTTACACTTGGCTCGCAAAAGCTTTTTGGTGCTTGTATTTCGTGGTGGGTGTGGCTGGCATTTCTATAATTCACAACACATGAGGCCTCTGTGTAAGGCCCCGAATCAGTAGGAGGAGGGGAGCCATCCAGCTTCTCATATCTAGCCTGCCCAGTTAGCCCTCGACTCCACGGGGCAGGGGTGAAGGTGGGAAATAGTTGGATTCCCAGCTGATGAGAGCAGCCCAGGCGTCTGCTCAAAAGAAATAGTCCTCTCTCCATGCTGGGGCCTCGTGCTGGTCCTGCTAGGGAAGGACAGGAGCAAAAGGACAGGTGAACTTCGATGCCCTCCTGTCCCAGGGTTGGCCAAGACAGAAGTGTGGCCAAAGGACCAGGAGAATCTAATGAGCCTCAAAGATGCCCACACCCTGTGAGTTTCCAGGAGTTCTCTGTGGCTCCTGTGTGGATAGTTCCAGGAGGAGACCCAGGTACCCTATGGATGCCAATGAAAGGGGTCAAGTTATTAGACATGAGCTCAACTCGCTCTTCAAGGGTGTAAAGAGAGCACTTTCCATATGAACCCAAGTATAGAGGCAGGCAGAGTGCAGAATAGCATGGTACAGGTGCTACAAATCCCTCTGCTTCCTTCTGGAAGTTCTGGGTGTAGAGTTAACCCATGCCACAAAGATGGCATACATGTAGGTGCTGTGAGAAGAAAAAAAAAAGACAAAATTAGCACAGCCACCTAGAGGCAGGGTAACTCAGTAGCCATTCCCCAGAAAACACTTCCCAACACTAGCCTTGTGGACATAACAGAGTAGGGAACCCACCCCATGCCCACACTAGACTCAAAATGGAAAAAAAAAAGTATGTTTTAAATATACGAAAAGAACCTAGGGCTGGCATAATGCGATGGTTCAGAGGTCAGGGTTCAAAGGTCAGGATTCAGAGGTCAGGGTTCTTGCCACTTAAGCTTGGCAACTTGAGTTTGAGTTTTGGAAGCCATGTAAAGGCTGGAGGAGAGAATCAACTCCAGAAACTTGTCCTCAGACCTCCACAGGCTTGCCTCAGCTTATACAGCCCCTCACACACACATTATGTGCACACATAAGTAATTGTTTAAAGGAATCTGTATGTTCCTAAAGAACTTGTGTGTGCTTTACATGTGCCAGCTTAATAGGAGTCCTTTCTCATTAAAGAATGATTAACCATAGCCCTTTATTCTTTTGAATCATGTGATAAGGCTAGCAGAATATCCCACTGGGTGGAAGGAATTGTCACATAATCCTGACAATTTGAGTTCAATCCTTGGGTGACACGGTAGAGGGAGAAAAGCCATTCAAGAAAGTTGTTCTCTGATATTCACGCATGCTCCATAGCACGCATGGACCTGCAATCAAACACACACACATACAAACACATACACACACATATAAACACATATACACACATACACAAACACATACACACACATATACAAACACATACACACATATACACACATACATATACAAACACACACACACATACACATACATATACACATACACACACAGACATATACATACACACACACACATACACACACACACATACACACACACACATACACACACACACACATACACAGACACATACACACACAGAGAGACACACATGAATGCATGCACGTTCACAGGCACACACACACAATATTTTTAATTGAGAGATAAGGAGATAGGTGAGCATTGTGTATTAATAAACTCACTTGGCAAGATCAGTCTATAATCCTATCTTCCAATAATGATTTTTTTTCAACGTTCTCTCTGAAATTAGTATGTAGAACCTATGACATGAGTTGGCAATATGATTTATTTCAAGTTTTGAGGCTTTGTATGAATGTGGCTTTTTATTAACTCAATGCTGACAGGTTACAAGAAAAACTAACGCTCTGGATGGATTGTGTGCTGGCATCAATCCGGCCTCTTTCTTCTGAGTGCGGTCGTTAAACTCCCAGTGCGTGTGTTTGTGTGGTAGATCGGGCTTAACCTGATCCTCTCTCAAAAGGAAAACAGAAGCTTTACAATGTGAATCAAACCAGATGGTGGTGAGGTTAGGATCCAGCTGAGTGCTGTCTGACTTAGACGCCTCCGGTACCACGTCCTCGGCGGTCCCTGGCAACATCACACTCACATCACCAGCCCTAAAAGCTCCTTCATCCTCATGCAACCTCGGAGTCTTCAGGGAAGACTGAGGCACAGGGAGGCAAGGGGACCTGCCAAAAGCTTACTGGATTGCTGGTGATGATGGAGTCAGTCTCCTGAGCTCACAACCTTCTACCTCTGCATTGCCTTAAGACCCAACCACCAGCCACAGATGAGGAGACAGCCACCTGAGTTACCGCCCATACCCCCCTCCCTCGCCAGAACAACAGACACCTCTTTGCATCTTGCCAGTTCTGGATGGGACTCCCAGGCCGCTGACAAGACTCACCCCACAGGGCTGCCGCAGAACAGGCTGAGAACTAAACTGTTCTTTTGGCCTTTGCCACCATGCCTGTTCAGGCCATGCCCGGAGGGAAGCGGGCCCTGAGGACAGAGGGGCATTGTGCCTGAGAGAGGGAGGGCGGGAAAGAGGGAGGGAGGGGAAGAAGGGGGAAAAAAAACCCGACAGACACGGGCAGATTTCTTCCTGTCCTCTGCCTGCTTCATCCAGCTGTCTCACGGCAAATCACACGACCTGCTTGAAGAGGCTGGAGGCCTACCATGGATGACAGGAGACCCGAGCTGATTGATGGAGTTATTAAAATCCCCCAAAGGATGAGAGCTTCATTTCCCCTGCATTGTGTCACTTGATACAATGCCCCTGAGTGTATAGATGCTGTCTTATGACATTTCCTTTTAATTCCCCTCAAATGAGGACATTTAAAGAGAGCCCAGTAACATTTCTCTGAAAGGAGCCTCCACCCTTCTTTCTCAGAGGAGCAGCAGATTCGATTGTCTCCAAGGGGGCCTCCAAGGAAGCCGCGGGGGGAGGGGCAGCAGAGGAGGTTTAATATCATCTTCTCTCTGGTGAATTGGGGCTTCTTTTTACACTGTGGCTTTATTCTCTGGCCCTTTGACACAGCCAGCTGCCTTCACATTTCAGCTCAGAAACAGGCTGGCTTCAGGCTGTAACAGGCACGAGGTTCCAAAGCCATTTCCCTGGATGAGTTAGCCTGTGAGAGTCTGTGTGCCTAGAACTGCGGGGCCATAGACCTTTGTTCTCACTGAGACTTACGCTTGGGTGTAAAAAGTTCCGGGCGCTAGCATGATGCCTTCTGAAGTCGCCTGCCTAATATGGGCCCACGTAATTGGTTTCGCAGCAGAATGTTCGGTTCCCATCTCACTTGGGTTCATCCTGTTAGCAATGCATCGGATATAAGGAAATGACATCACACAGCCAAGCTCTGCTCTGAAGCTGAAGGTGCACACCAAAACACTACTCAGTGCTCACTTGGGGCAGGAAGCCTCTCTCTTGGGCCATCTGTTAAGCTATTTAAAAAGTAAATAACATGGGCCAGGTTTCTTCAATGGGATTTGAAACTCAGCGTTCAAAAGGTAAAAGGGGGCCTTTTGTGGATTCTGCACTTAGCCCAAGAGGTTACAAAAGGAGTGGAGATGAGTTTCCCCCTAAGTGTCTTGAGACTTAATTCTTGTACAAAGCACAAATATCAAGGGGAAATGTTCTGTTGCGCAGATTTCCCTGTGGCCAGTGCAGCAAAGATGCTTACCACGAGTCACCTGGGTTCTTCGCTGTGTGTTCTGGGCCCCTGAGTCTGTTTGCGGGGTTCCTTTCCTATATAAGTGTGCTTCGTGAGCAGAGTCTCTGGGCAACATTCTCCATGACTGGCAGCTCTGGGAACGCTCCATGTGGGGCTGAACAGCGAGCAAAATCACTTCACTTCTAAGACAAAGGACATCAGTTTCCTGCAGTTTTCTTTGCGGCCTCTCTCCCTCTTCCCTTTCCAGCTGACTTTCCCTCCCCTCCCCTTCCTCTTTCCCCATGGCACGAAATAAAATGCTCAGGAAAAATGAAAGGCACAGCTGCCCCCTTCTTCCCATTAAAACAATCAAGAATGATGGCGGATTTAATATATTTGATTAGAGAAACTCCAATTTGGAGCCCTTGAATCAGCTGCCTTTGTCTTCAGCTCCCGATGGCCCAGTTTCAGTGGAATGTCCTCACTGTCCACTGCCAGCTCCCTCGGGCTCGGAGAACATTCCGCATTTGCCTGGCATGCTCAGAAAACAGGGTAGCTGTGTTGTGGGAGATGCCAGGCCCACTCTGTCCTAACCAGAGGGAATGCCACTTCATTAGATCATGGTCGCTTGCTGGTGACCCTCGGAGCTGTAGCCTGAGGAGAAGGGGGTGTTATGGTCCTCTTTAGCCATGTTGATTTTTCATGGACTTATAACTTTCCTCGGTTGGTACTTACCACCGAGATTCAGGTTCGAATCCTGTACAAACCACCCCAATAGACACCGGTGTTCAAGTTGCACAGATGAATTTTGGAGAAAGTAATCACATTTACATATGGAGTCCCTTTCATTGAAAATAAGTAGAACCTCAACGGGAAAAGAGACTAAGGGTGCTCTTCTCCCCGTGGCATTAAGAGAGGCTGCAATAGTGTCGAAGTAGCACCTACTCTGCAGAATCCTTGAAAGGTGTTTCGGGGGAGCAGGGGAGTACGGGCTTAGACAATGTTACTCATTCACTTAGAATACATGGTGATTTAGTTCTATCACTCTGTAGTCTAGATAAGTGTCTGCTCGGTGGACAAGTAATAAATAAATTAAAGATGAGAGCTGGAATTGCTATCATAGGCATGTTAGAGGTCTCTTGAATTCCTAGGGATTTCCTTGGATAGTTTCTACTCAAACCACTGCCAGAATCATATTGAACTGAGGAGGACAAGGCCATAAAGACTGCTAAACTCATTGCCTGCGCTTGAATCACAAAGGGAAAAAGTTGGTATCGGCCCCACATTGCCACCTTGCTTAGTTCCTGCCTACCGACCTCTCTGTGGTAAGGAAACCAAACCCTGGGAACCATGGCCAGGTTTGAAATAGCATCCAGGTTTCTGGGTCTCAGCATCCATGTTTAGTCTGTGAGGTGGCCCCGTCAACAAGACTCTTAAAAGTTTCTGCTACATTTGGGAAGAGTTAACTAGGAAGGAGGGTACCCTGCCTTCCCCCAGGCCTGACAGAAAACCTCTCACTCCCACCCTGGCAGTGGGTGACTGGGGGCTGCGAGGGACACTTCACTTGGAGACCAACTGGCAGCTTGTCAGCTTGGCCTGCTACACAAGTCAGAGGCCTCTAAGGAGGCCTGGAGATGTTTTGGCTCCACACCCAAAAGCACTCTGAGCGTGGGGGCAAGAAGAACCAGCCAGTCTTCCAGAAGGGCCAGTTTCCCAAGAGCAGCAGCATGGGCTGCCAGGTTCAGGGTCATGCAGCCAAAGCCACCAGGAGATGCTCTGAGCTGCATGGTGAGGGAGAGAGAGCTTCCTGATGCTCAGCTTAGATGAATGTGGTCCAAGACAACAAAGGACCTGGCTGCCTTTTACCGCTCCCTTTTCAGGGTAAAAGTTGAGTTTGAAGATTCCACTTGTATAAGAATTAATATGAAAGGAATTCTGAACCCTGTTATGGCATTGTGTTATAATAATGGAATGCTCTCCCCGCCCAATCTGGCTTGCTGTCCCCTGGACCGTGCCAACAACAAGCCAGCTCCACAGTGTGTAAGGGTGGCTGTGGGGACAGCCTCTGGAGCTGAGAGAGAGGCTGCAAAGGCTTCATGATGGTCAAATGGACAGAGTGGATCCAGGGATGCCAGCCACCTTTCTGCATACACATGTGGGCCCAGGAGGACACATGCTTGGGGCTGGGGTGTCTCGTCCCTCTGAGAACTAATGTGGACCCATGTGGCCAGTTTAATGCTTGAAGGCTGCAGCTGAATGACCAGCTCATTGTCCCTGGTGCAATACACAATGGGTTCCAGAAACAGAAAACAAAATGCTCTTTAAGCAGTGAGCTGTGTTCCGGGTGGAAATTAGGAGTCCGGAGCAAAACGATTTTCCTGCGCAAACCAGATGGGGAGGGGATACTGTAGCTGCCCTTTTAATCTGCTTGTTCCCTGGAGTGTAAGGATTTGACAGAGTTTATCTTGAATTTACCAGTTCAGAGAGACATTCTAGTGACCAAAGGGGGAAACATTTATTCTCAAAGTCATCAAAGGCCTGGATGGCTCAGGAAAGAGGAAAGGGTGACAGTCTCTTTTCCACATCCATTGAACTTTGCAAGCTGGGTTGAACTCCCGCTGTACCGTGAGGGATGCCGGTAAGACATGAGAAAGGTCTTCCAGCGGGAGGAAGGTTCAGCCCGCCCTGCAATGTGTCACTGGGAAAGGATGCTACAGCGTTGCCTGGGAGGGACCGTGTCTGATGTGTGTGTGAGGGGCGGAGTCCTGCAGTTCTACAGAAGCCCCTGGCTGCTTAGGCAGTGATAAGGGAGGTTTGTTTATGTTGAGAGTCTTCATAGTTGGGTTCCTATCATTCTGTCTTCTCCCAGAATCTCTCCGTTGGAGACAGCGTACCTTCTTCCATTTCCTTTTGGCCAAGTCTAGTCTCCCCAGGCGCTGCTTAATCTTGCCTTAGGAAATGCCTCTCTGGGTGGCCTCTTCCTTTCCTGCCAGGGCCCAGACCACTCTGAGGATGGAACAATGGCTGTGGAAGATAGGTCTGGTTGAGTGAGCTGCTGTGTGCCCACGTGCACACGTACATTTCTTTTCCTTTTCTCTACAGTATCCGTTCATCTACTAACAGGTTTTAACAGCCAGGCCAATCTTCTTCCACACAGAGCAATGTCAGAAAACCCAGGCAACTCTCAGAGCCAAGAAGGAAGTCATTACCAGTCTCCATGGGTGTATTCTAAGTCCCAGATGTGAAAGAAGGAGGCCTCTCCCCACGGGTTCACAGAGAGCTGGACACTAATTGAAGCCACCCCAAAGCTGAGGGGCTAACCAGATGCACCCGGATGGACAAGCCTACTTCTTCAGATTAAAGGGGAGAAAAAGAACTCCCCCTTGCCCATTTCTACATTACTCTTAGGGCACAAACCAAATGCTTTATTCAACTATGTATCTTTACTGCATGGGAAGACGTTCATTGTGCAGTCGTTAATAACTGCTAGGTGCTGAATAGGCACATGAATAAATTTTCCCCACATTCGACATCAGAAAGGCATTAATAAATTATAAGATGGGGGAAAAAGAAATGAGGGTTAGTAGGTTAGTGTCACTAGTAAGAAGACTGTTGGAAGAGGACATGTCGGCAGGGTTTGGTTTTAAAGATTCAGAACAAATACAGAGAAGGAATTGTTTGTGGGTTTGCCTGTGTTGTCACACTGCCACATGTGCATGAATAAAAGAGTAACCAAGACACTGCCAAGGACAAGGTCAGCCAGGTTGTCAAAAACAGGAAGGACACACAATGTAGGCCATCACAGAAGCGTAAGCAACTCACAGCATGTGGCTTCCAACACACCTTGTCCTCATAGCTGTTCCTTTGGAATAAAGAAACTGTCCTGGAGCCAAAGTCATGGGCTGAGCTGTGTGCTTTTCTGTTGGGGAGTAAAACACGTCTGTGCCCTGCAACGCCCAAGTTCATGGAGACCCACTGAGCCTCATCGAGCCCTTAGGTGAGCAGCCAGCCCCAGGAACATTGGCATCAAACATTCAGTGACGACTGTGTTTTTGATGAGTGCTATGCTCTGAGTTCTGTGAAAGGCCTATGAATAAGATCGGATAATAACAGCAAGAATGCACAATAATAATAATTGCATGCCTCTGATAGCAAAGAATATTTTAGATGCACACAGAAAAGGTAAAGAAAGAACATGCTTAGATTTGTAGCCTTTATGAGTATTAAGAAACTGATGGTATGGCATTGGAATATATACTTGAGGCATACCTAATTTATACTAAATATGTATTTATTTGGCTTCTTACAGCTCTCTTTAAAAACACTGGGAAAACATAGTACCCATGAATATTTTAAGGTTGGCCTGCAATGCATATAATTCTTTTTTTAAAAATGATTAAAAGCATTCTTGACGTATTACCACAATGCCCTGAACTGTCTCTCTCTTGAAAGCTAACAGCATTGTCATCAAAAATTGCTATTTCTATGTTCCTTGCCACCCTAGGGAGTGGGCAAGACAATAAAAGCCGTCAGGCCCCACATTTGCATCAAACCACAGAGACAAGCATTTAAGAGGGACAGAACACATGACAAAGGGACAGGTTGAGGAAAGAGCTAGAACAAGATGGTGTCTCTGGGGAACAGCTGAGGTTTACTGCCAATGCCTCAGCCGGCTCAAAGTGCACCTGCTACTACTCCTTGTGACAGCCTAGTATTTAATCATCAGATGATACCACAAGGATGGAGCACACATTCAGAGCTTCCTGTAAGAGCCAGACTGCTGAGTGAGACTGAGCAGCAAGCATTGACGGCGTTTCATGTCACTCAGAACCCTTGGAGCCAGCCATGGTGTGAGCCTCGATGGTCAACTGAGTGATCAAGGCAAGGAAATGGAAGCCAAAGAGAACCAAGCACTGAAGGGTTGGTGGGGGTATCCCCGCTATTTTTAGGTTAAAAATAAGTTATATTAAAAGCAAACCCTAAGGTCAACAGTCATTGGTGTGTTGGCCATTATCACAAGTATATTGGTCTGGTGCAAGACCTTGACGTGAGCCAAGGAGTGTGAAAGTGGGGTAGAAACATGGGACATCTGTCTACTGTGTAGGCAACTCGACTGTAAACATAAAGCTATTTTGAAAAACATAAGTTTTGAGAGTAGGGGATATATTACAGTCCCTGAAATAAGCATTGGGATATTACATGTCAGTGAAATTCACCTTGGTGAAAACAGAATAATGAAACATCCAAACATAACAGATTAATCCTTGAGTCAGCCTATCCCAGCCTCTGCCCCAGAGAGAGTGACTCTCAGAGTTTCGCTGTCAACCTGTTTCCAAGCTTCAAAGTAAGTACTTTAATGATCAAGAATCATAAAAGAGCAATTGACTTGGTCCTGCATCTGCAGTGTTTCTGAAATTGCTTCCCTAGAGCCATCTTGAACATTCAAATGCTATGTTCATCATAGCTGCATAACCTCTGCAGGATTTGCTGTGCTTCTACGTGCTGTGATATGGATGCTGGTGGCTTCCTCTGGGTTGGCCCATCCAATATTGAATCCTGCCCTCATCTCCCAGTTTCTGTGACTTTACCTGTGCATCCCAGTCTGTGTCCAGCTTCCCTGGACCTTACTTCTGGACCATAACTATGCTTCTTTCTGCTCTAAGCTTGACCAATTCCTATGTCTGCATTATAGGCACCCCCATGACAAAGCCAAAGCTTGCTATGACCAGCTGGTCCTTAAGCATCATCCTCTTCTCTTCCCTCAGCCTCTGCCTCAAATCTCTCACACCCTGTCTGTCTTACCTCTTGAACATTCCTGAAATCCACTCTTACCCCTTTATACTTGTTGCAACCACTGGTGATGTTCAGGGATTTTGTTTTGTTTTGTTTTGTGTTTGTTTTCATTTTTGTTTTGTTGTTGTTGTTGTTGTTGTTGTTGTTAACATTGCCTGAATTATGGCAACAGGCTCTCAGCCTTGTGACTTGTCCCACACTGCCAGCCATTCTCATTGCCACCAGACACAGATGTGATCTTACCATCCCTCTCTTTAACATTGTGGCCTTGGACTGGAGAGATGACTCAGTGGTTAAGAGCACTGACTGCTCTTCCAGAGGTGCTGAGTTCAACTCCTAGCAAGCACATGGTGGCTGCACAAACAGCTGTAATGGGATCCAAAGCTCTCTTCTAGTGTGTCTGAAGAGAGTGACAATGTACTCACATACATAAAATAAATCTGAAAACAACAAAACAATTGTGGCTTGTTGCTTAACAGATCCCATCTAACCCACAGCACACAAGCTTCTGCTACTAGCCTCTCCATGATGGCTAAGCCTATCACTTATTATTCTCACACTCAATGGCCAAATCTACAAAGTTCCCTGCAGACTAGCATCCCCAGTACCATCTGGAAGCATGGAAAAATACGGTGTCAGATCCTGCACCAGGAGTAGACGTGACACACTCTGTATTTTGATAACATTCATGTTCATGTATCCTATGCATGTGAAATCCTAAGACTTACTCCCCCGAAGCTGAGATGCTTACAAAAAGACACACAGACAACCTTCTGTGCATACATAACATCTGATGAAAACTATTTTATGCACATCCTTTTTTATTTTAATTTGAACTTTTGCACATATTTTATGAGTTGTCCATTTTAACACTTTATTCAGCACGTTTGGCTATCCTCCTTATTTTGGATGGAATGGTGGTTGCCTCTCGGTTGGCTGAAGCTCCTTTTGTGTTTTCCAACATCCCCTCTTCCAAGAGACTTTCCCCATCCCTTCAAGCAGCTTGCTTCTGCTACCGCGCATTCTTGCAAACATTATGATTGCGTTGTTTTGAATGGTTTTAGTTGTTGCTTTGCTTGGGGGCCTCTTCATTTGTCTCTCTAGATTGTGGTGTCCCAGGGATGAAAACTATGCCATCCCTAGCCCATAGGATAATGATAGAAGACTGGCGGCTTCCTAACAAAGCAAAGAAGCTCTAAGTACAGAAAATGCCTGTCTTGTGATCACATGGCCGAGATCACATGGCCGAGACGTCCAGCTAATTTCTAGTTGTTGACACCACAGCTGAACAGATAACTGGAGCAAGACAAGGCTGATCCTCATTTACCTGTAAGCAATCCAGAACATTCCAAATAACGCTCTCTATTGGTTTTTTTTTTCAGTTCTGTGTCTCTTTGGGGTCTATATGTTCTTTAAATATTTTAATTTATTATCATCATCATCATTGGTGTATGTGACAAGTTTGTGTGAGGTGTGTATGTGTGGCATGTATGTGATGTGTGGTGTGTGTAGTGTGTGTATGTGTGCGATAGCACAGTGAAGAGGTTAGAGGTCAGATCTGTGAAGTTGGCTTCACCCCTCCTCCATCTCCATGTAGGTTCCAAAGTCTGGGCTCATGCCATCAGGTCCTTGGGGTAACCATTTCTGTGAGTTGAGCCCAGTCCCCAAACTTTCTTTTCTGTTTTACATTTGCTGACACATTGGGGGGAGCAGTGTATATTATGTATGTATGCATGCATGACACTGTACATCCGTGGAGATCAAAGGACAACCTGAGAGATTTGGGTCTCTCCTTCTACCATATGGGGTTCCAGGGATCAAACTCAGGCCATAGGCTTGGCAACAAACTCCTTTGCCCACTGAACCATCTCATCAGCTGGGATAGATAACTTCTATCAGGCAGAGCAAGAAAAACATCGACAAATGTCTGGCAGGTTTCGCTTGCTCCATACTTTGAGCTTAATAGATACACAGCCAGGCCAACATGACTGCTCATAGAAGCAAAATTCTCATTTGGAAGGCAGTCATGTCATGTTTCTGTCTGCTCCAGGGTATCCCTGCCTGATTCTAATCCTGACGTGACATTAAATTAATTAGTAGAATAGTCTGACATCTAGAAACAAAATAGTAGCTAATACATTATTCAGATATGCACACTTCTCTAAATCATTTATAATGAAATTTGCGGTGTCCACAGGTCAAAGAGACGTTATTGAACCAAATCTTTTTCTTTTTCTTTTTCTTTTCCCTGTGGTGCTGGATTAAGAATGTCACTTAAGTGCTCAAACACTGAGCTATGTCTCAAACCTAAATTAGTTTCTTTATACACAAACTTGAAATTAGAGCAATATTTCTACCTACTACACAGGGTTACTGTGAAGCTCTAAAAAGACAGGACATAGAAAATCTACAAACTTGGGGCTGGCAAGCCGGTTCGTTAGGTAAAGATGCCTGCCACCAAGCCTGATGACTTGAATTTAATCTCTAGTATCTCGTTAGGTAAAGATGCCTGCCACCAAGCCTGATGACTTGAATTTAATCTCTAGTATCCACAAGCGTGAAAGGAGAAAATCAGTTGCCTCCACGTGCACATAGGCCATGTCCATGCCCGCCCCCACGCACACACTTATACACCTGTACACAGTACAAATAAAATAAAGTCTAATACACTTCAAGAATATAATTGAATTTAAAATTTTAAATTAAGAAAATAAAAACTATATACTTGAAAATTCTAGCATTATTTATTGACATTCACTTTTTTAATGATTTTTTTTTAAATATCACTTCTGGCAAACAGCTATAGATCTTCTCTCGTAAGTGTTTCTTCCTGGACCAGAGGGATGGATCAATGGTTAAGAGCATTTGTTCGTGCAGAGGCCCTGGGTTCCATTGCCAGCATGCACATTTGCAGTTCACGACAGTTCATAACTCCACTCACAGGATGCACAGGGTACTCAGACAGATGAATAAGATGTTCATATGCATAAAAACAAAGCAAAAGTAATTTACATGGTTCTCCCTGTCTTTCTCTTCTGTATGTATCCCCTGCCCCACCCCCGCTTTTTTTTTTATTCCAAGGATATAAATGCCACTTCTAGCTAATGGTTACTCAGATGTATGCAGAGGGAGCTCTTCGGGATATACGAGGCTCTCCACTCACTCATTTTAATCAGAACTAGAGTAAATTAGACAGACAGGTTCTCCCCCTGATATACAGTGCACTTGACACTATATAGAATGGCTCACAGCCAAAAGGGTGACACCATTTCCTGTTGCTTTAGTTCCTCTCGCCTACCCTGCCATGTGTGTCACACTGGATGAATGTGTGTTTGCTCATGGGGAAAACTGCGCAGACACAAAGTAGGAAACAGACAGGAAACAGCAAAGAGGCCAGAATGTTACAGTATCGCTTTCACTGGGGCAGCGCCCAGCACTGGCTTCTTTTAACAGTAAGATGCTAGATCCATTCAAATTGAGCTCATTAAACTTTATTAATTTCCTATTGCTATTCTATTCCAATCTCCATTAACTAAAAATGCTAATTAAAATAATTAAAGTTGACGAAGCTCAGGGTTAAGTGAACCTTAGTATTCTCAAGGCCCTAGATTATTTCCCCAGTACCGAATAGATAAATAAAATGAATATACCTAAATAACATTAGCTCCCAAAGTTGTTTTCCTTATCTAGCAAATTAAGCAAATGAGACCCGCTTTGCAATGGTGAGGATACCTGTAGAGAATACATTGGGAAGTTGGCTTTGGACAATTAAAATCTAGAAGTAATAAAATGATTAATTCATGGGAGACAGAAACTATGGTCATGCTTAGAATCTCTGCCAGTAGAGAGGTATTAATCTCAATTTTCTCCTCGAAGTACAGGCCTTGATTAGAGACCCCAAGATGAATACTGTCTAGGCAAAAGAAGGGATCCTGTCAGAGAGCAACAGTGGGTGAGGATAATCCTGGGCGTGGCACCTGCACGGAGGCTCAGCTGCGGCTTGCTGGGCTGTCTGTCCCACCAGCAAACAGGCTTTATCAGGCATGAAAGACATATAAATATCACTGTACTTATTTCCGTAGTTCATTTTTTAATGGTTCGTGTTAATGGGTATGTAATTTGCTTATGAGAACAGTTTCCCTAATATGCTTTTAACCACCTGCATGAGCCAGCTCAAGTCTAACAAAAAAAGCCTTTTGCATCGCAAATACTCTCAGCGGTGTTAGAGAACTGCGTGATCTGCAGCCAGCGCGCGATGATTCGCTGCTGTGATGATTCTGACTTCACACCCACAGGACTTTATTTCAGCCATGGGGCTGACAGGGTAGACGATAGGAATGTCGGTCTTGAGAGGTGTCTGACTTTGAAAGGCCCACCACCTTTCAGTTTCTCCATTAGTCTGAGTATATGTATGTCAGCTATGGCTGTAGATAGTTTCAGAACCATTGCTTTGAAATTTCCCCTAGGGCATCCCGAGTAGAATGTGAGGCAGGACAGTTGATTTGATTTTTTCCACTTTGTGTTGAATATCAGCTTTCCAACATGCATTCAGAAAGGAAGAAGCTGGGGTTTGTAGGAATAACAGTGGATTGTATCAAGGAGAAAAGCAAACAGTCACACTGCATTGCTCAAAGCTACATACGTTCTCTGCGTTTAAGGACGGGTGGGAGAAGCAAGCAGTGTGTGCCTCATTTGGCAGCTAGGGAAACAGGACTTTAGAAGTTGAAGTGCTGTTTAAGATTATATGCTCCTGAAGAGGGAGGGGAGATCATTATGATGAAAATACATTGTGTGAAATTCTCAAGTGATTAAAATCATTTTAAAGTCACACGCACAGGTACCCATCGGCTACAGAGCTGGAACCTGAGTTCTCATGTTGTAGTCGCCAGACTGGATGTAACTGCAGCAATCCTAGGACATATTTTAAAATTAAGGTAAAAGATAAATCACCGTTCATATGCTACCATTTTCTATCAGGGTTTGGCAGCAGGAAGCAGAGGCCATTGTAACTATTTTAAACAGGAAAACCAGTGCTCAGAAAACAGGAAAGTAGGCTGTAGGCTGGATTTCCAGACATGGCTTCAGGTACCCCCTGCTGGACTGTTCTTTAATGGGACTGTTCCCTCTACCCTAGTCAAAAGAAGGGAGTGGCTCATGACTTTGGGGTTCTAGAACAATGATCCAGATCTGGGGGACTGGGGACTACCAGTGTGACAGTTGTTTCTCTAGACACATGAAATCAGTGACCATACATGCATAGAACTCAGCTATAATAAAAGCTTGGCTTGCTAACAACTGTACCAAGGCTAAAGAAGGATGGTCCTTGTCCTTGATGAATGACGATTCAGATGTTGAATCAATATGTCTAGTGGAGAAACCTGCTCTGCATACTTAACTACTTAAACCCACCTGTAAAAGAATCTGAATAATATATGATTGAATGCATCCTTTCAACTTATAGGCAGATTCCAACACACTGAAATTCTCTCTAGATAAGGCGGGGAGCTTATTTTATATTCATCATATTTATTACTCCTCATTTATTTGTCTTTATGACTTCTCTCTCCAGCTAAGTGCAGAATACAATTTTGGATTCTGATCTTCTCACCCCAATAAAGACATTGAGAGAGAGGAACAATCCAGAGGCAAGTGGTGACGCAAGAACAGGTCAGATCTTAATGGTGCAAGCACCCACTCTCAGCCTTAGGAGAACAAGAGGGAGAGGAGAAGGCTGTCGTCTCCACATAGGCAAGGGGGGCATGGCTCTGGGAATGGGGGAACCCAGATAATCGACAGAGACTTACAGGAAGGGAGAGCTGGGCTCAGCAATACTCCTAGGTCTATCTGGCAGTAAGCTAAGCACGCTGTTCAGGCAGACAGAATTCCCTGTGGTGTGAAATAATCACTTTGAATCATATTTACCATTTGGTTGTATGCATTTGAGACATAGATTCATATACTGCAGAAGGATGTAGAGTATACATTTGCTTCCTATGTCTCCAACTCATTTACAAGCGCATGTATGGCATACAGCAGACCCTCAAATAGAATCTGGATGGAAGCATGAAGAGATGAACACAGCCAGGTACTACCAGCGCATCAGCGGAGGAGAACTGGCCTTCATGAGTCACCCACAGGAACTGGCTCAGAGTGGGAGAGTGGGCCATGGCGAGGAGATCTGGTGCTGAAGGTGTAGTACTAAAGAGAAAAGGAGGGGGAGAGAGTCTAACATGTGCACCAGGAAAACAGCAATGCCCCCAAAGGACCACTGAGACTGGAATGAACATGGCTTCCCGGTAGACAGTGATGGACTATGAATGAGCAGGCTACAAGGCAGGTTTTGGCACAGCTGCCAGGGCAGGGGGTTTTCAGTGTCCATGAGGAGTGGTAGAAAGACTATTTGAGGGGATGGGATCGTGGTAGGAAACCTCCTCTACCTGGAGGTTTCTGCCCAAGTTGTCAAACATTTTACACATACAACCTCATTTATCCTCCCTCTCCCCTGTGGGGAACCAGGTATATGGGGGCTCCAGAAGTGACACCAGCCTGTCTCTAACAGATGGATGCAGAATGACCTTGGCTGGCAAGCGACTGCCTCTTGAAGAGTCAGAGAAGCATCCTTACATCCCAGTGACATCATGAAACAACTTGAACTGCTATCAGCCCCCCCACACACACTTGTGACTCACTGGTAAAAACTAAAGACTACCTCATCAATTACTAAGTTACTAACCTGTGAGTCAGGTGAATTAGAGAGGCTGAGCAATCTACAGAACAATTGAACATGCGCTTCTGACTCAGCACAAGGTGCTAAAAGACACCCATCCTCGATCCCACACTTAGAAACACCTTTCTCACTCAGTTCCCAGCAGGCCTAGGGCTGCTGCTCCACTGTGAGAAGCACTAAGGCAGGCGTAGCATCACCTGAAGGTCAGAACCTCAGACCTCTGAGTTATGATGCCCTCGAGTGAAGTTCACACAATGCCACTGCACTTTATCATGTCTGCTACCTTTTAGGGCCCCGAGAGGCTCAGCTCTCTCTAACCATCAGGAGAAGCCTCTCTTCTCCCATTTCTGCCTACATGATGTCATGGGGCCCAGCATAGGAACTTGGAACAAGGGGCCCTGAGTAGCAATAGGAGATCAGAAGAGGGATTTTTTTATCTTGATTCGCAGGAAGAGCAATTATGGCTTTGACTTCCTGGTTTTGGTAGACCAAATAAAACAAACAAATTAAAGAAAAAGGAAAAGAAAAAAAAGAAAGGAAAAATAAATCTGCAATTGACAACAAAAAGCAATTTATAACATAGAGACTGTCTAATTAGGGCTCTGTCATATTTAATCCTTCTTCATATCAACATGTCCAGGACCACCATTAAGTATGGTCAATACTGGAGTAGACATGGTTCTTGTGGCACAAAGTGCAACTGTTTTTAGGAGAGGAAGTGAAGAAGGGTGTGTGCTGGGTGACTCAGAGGGCTGGTATATGGAATGTGAGGGTGCTGAGGAACCCCGGTTCCTGTTCTAACAGCCAGCTGCTTTTTCTAAGCACCCACCTTAACCCCTCAGAAGGATCTTGTTTGTATTCCACAACGGAGGATTGTGGAAATGTATACTGCAACCGTTAGTCATACTGCCGAATGAATACAATGGCCACCTTGGCGACATTAGCTATTAATGGGGGCAGATGATGACACTGAGGACAAACTGTTCTCTGCATGAGGAACACTGGATAAACTGACTAGGGAGTTATGGCTAGTGGCATGAGCCAATGTGTAAGCCTAGACCTGCTCACTATTCAGGTTCTGGCTAATTGATGGAGAGGTGGGATCCAGACAGGTATGTGTGGCCAGTGAGTAGTCACAGCTCCTCCTTCCTGCATTCTGGTTGTCGTGGAAATATGAAGAGCATTTAACTGACTGAGCCCCACATGAGAAGGAGTTCGGTGAGTGATAGATTTCCTTTCCAGGAAGACAGCACGGTATAGTTGTTAGCATGGCCATAGGCATGATATTTCGGTTCTTCTGGTTATTAATTGGGCAGCTTTGCACAAAATCTTTCAACAACCAAAGTCCCCGTCCTTGTCTCAGAGGATTGTTATGATAAAGTTGTGTAATATATCTCAGACAAAAAGCAGGGCATGGTAAGTGCTCAATAAAAGGTGAATGTTGTTCTTCATTCTTGGTATGCCGTGAGCTGTCTTGGTTATTGCTTCACAGTGGACTCGAAATGCATTAATCCACCATTTCTCTCCAAACTGCAGAGTGAATATATATTTGAATTTGTTTGCCTTTGCCCATTGGGTTACGCATTTCCCAGGGAAAGAGCCATTTCTTGCATCTTACCTAATTCCTAGAACTACTGGGGACCTTCCTGGAATCACAAGTACTGAGGTGGGACACAGAGTTGGACGAAGGCCAAAGACTGATGACCTATGGCCTTGTTAATCTCTCTTACTACTCTGGGGGGCCAGAAGCTGATGGCCTATGGACACTTAACTCTTTCTTACTGCTCTGTGCTGGTAAGTGCTAGTTTCTTTCTCTGTAGCTCTCTATTTGTGCTTTAATAAGCTCTGATTTCTTCTCTCTCTCTTACACACACACACACACACACACACACACATACACAGAGAGAGAGAGACTCACATTCTCTCTCTCTCTCTCTCTCTCTCTCTCTCTCTCTCTCTAACCTCTTACAGTCAGGAGAAGAGGCTTGGAATTTATTAACTCTTCATGAACCAGAGAGAAAAGAAAGGAAAAGAATTAAAATATTTTACACATGCATGTGCACATGCACAGATACACCCATAAACGCATAGACACACACACACATCGGTCATACCCAACCACCTGTCTTATCAGCTCCACAAGTGTTGGTGCATACTTAGATCTATGCACATACACCTACATGTGTGTGTATGGAAAGACAGACGTTTACAGATCTACACTTGGTGGGTGGGAAGGAGCTCCAGTTGCCCCACTCTGTTACTTCTCCCTGGCCTTCTTATATCTTCTTAGACAAACCTTCCTTAGAGAATTACCTCATCGCTAAATTGTTACGTAAGAAGGGAGTTACAGAAGGAGGTTGATAGATATTAAGCTCAAAGCAGTATTCCATTCTGTAAGCTCATTATAAGTTCAAAGCAAAAGTTTCACATGGCCTTGCTTTGTCATGGGCTGACACCTGTGGCTTCATCCTTGGATCTGACCTAGAATGAATGCTTTTCATCTATCATAAATTTGTCCCAAGCCTATTTCTCTTTGTAGTGTAATTGTGAAAGCTTATTGTATTCTTTATCATATAGCCCTTACTTACTACGAGAACTGGGCACATTTTCCTCTTGGTTCTGATTTTGTTCCATCTTTCTGGCAAAGCAACCATCTCCCAAAAACTTTCTTTCTAAAGTTATTTGAATCAAATCAGAATTTCTATAAAATCATTAATCCATCTAAAGAGCATTAATTCATGAAAGTTCATCTTTGTGTTGATCTTCAGGAAATATGCCAAATAGAGTGGACTAAAGTCCAGGAATCATTATACTCAGTAATAGTGACAGGAAAAGGCATATCAGCAGGAAGAAGAAATCCCAGGATGTTGGGTTGTTGCCTCTCAGAGCTCACCCATCACAAAGCCATACCAAAAAAAGAAAAAAAAAAAAAAAAAGATGGTGGGCCGTCTCTAAGAAAATCACTTGCTTGCTTAGCCTCTTCCTAGATGGCTCCTGACATAAAGCATGGTATAGGGACCATCAACTAGTAGGTGTTGAAATGAACATCACTTAACACTTGGCAACTGGACCATTGAACAAATAGCCACGCATCGCCATGACAAGAGAACATGGTAATCCACTTAATTTACAATCTCTGGCCTCTCTATTTCCTGTCAGCATGCATAGTCATCAACTACTTGGCTTGTGTATGACATTTCATGAAATTGGGAAGTCTACTCCAGATAATTCAGATCAGAGGCAAGCTATCCATTTGTAACCTGCAGTTTGCCAGAGGCCCCAGGAGACTCCAAGCTCACTGTACACTGATCAGCAGTCAGTTGAGAAAACATGCCTTCATTAACTTAGGCATGGCTAAAGTCATGAGACAGAGAGGGCTGCCTCTTTCACCCAGAGGCCAGATTCCCCTTGCCTATTTCTACAACAAGAAGATAAATGTGCTGCAAACAGGTCTCCACAAACTTCACTCTCATGGAGAAAGAGTCAGACAGTGGGCCATGTTCCTGTTGGCACTATTAAATTTAAGGGCCAGTCCTGAGGTGAGGCCTAGATTCCTTATCCATAATTTAGAGAGGGAGCAAAGTAAGAGGGGCTCCAGTATGTACTGTGCCTCCACCATGTCACAAGCTTTGTAAAGACCTTTGAGAAGTAATAAATCATGTCTATGCTGGACCCTTTAACATCTCTTGAAGTTAATCACAAAAACTCCACTTTCCCTCGGGGAGATTTTTTTTTTCCAAGATAGCACAGGTAGTTAAAAATAAAAAACTACTAGTTAATAGCTTTGTTTCCACTAAAGCAAGGAAGAGGTTCTATTTGTCAGCCAGGGGTACCTTTATTAAAGCAGCCAATGCCTTGTGCTCCATCCAGAAGAATCACCACGGCAACAGGACTAGAGTCGCTCAGAGAGCATGTCATGTGGATTGCCCAGGCTTTCATAAGTCCTTTGCTGATTCCCCAACCCCCCAAAATGCTCTGGTTCACAGAACTACACTGGAGAGAGCCACCGATCCTGTACAACAGGTAACTGCAAATGGACAAATGTTTCTGTGTGGAGCATCCTCTAGGTCCACCCAGTACTGAGAGTTGTCCAGAGAAACATCTGGACAACAGGCATCTCACATCTGGGAGTGTGCCCAGGTTGCCACGAGGACTTGAGAACAAAAAAAACCATACAAAAGCTCTCTACTGAATTCATACTCCGGGTACAGATAGCTCTTTGCTCTGTGTTCCCAACAATCTAGCCAAAGGCCAAGGAGTCAGGCAAGGCAGCTCAGTGCCAACAGCATAAGCCCAGGCCCTACCCTGAGATGCAATCTTTGCTCATGCTGCAAGCAACATCTGACCTCTGATCCACCAGGAGCCTCACTGGGGGTATATGCTCAAGGCTCTGCCTCTTCTTCTGGAGCAAGAGGTAGTGAAAGACACACCCTTCTCTGGTAGTATAGTGAGTAGTGGGTCAGGTTGGAGATAAAGGGTGGCCCTTGATGTGGACGAACATGACAATGATCAATCTTCCAGAGTCAGTGTCCACATTAACAGATTTTCCATTCTCCTCTTCCACTTGCCAGCACCTTCTTGAGCCTTCTGTTGTCATTTTCAACAAGGGGTTGTATGGAAGAAAGGCTCCTTGCCATCTTCCACTAACAGCAGCGGCAGCAAACCTTTACAGAAGGTTAAAATGCCACATTTATCTGTGTCTCGTCCTGCAGACTCATGTATAGGAAAGGTGTGCTCTCTGTGGAGAAAGGATACTTCTCTTTCTTCTCTCAGGAAGCCTCTAAATATTTAGCTTAGATATCACACTCGGATGTTTCTATAAGCCTCCTGTGATCTTTTCTATAATGATCACCTAATTACTTAATTCCTATTAAAGACTTTAGACCATGAAGACAAAGACCATACGTGGCTTTTGTTTTTGTTTTCATACGTATCTAGAACAGAGTTACGAATAAATAATTACTGAATGAATGAAGCTATGTCTAGCATACAAGCAAATGCATGTCCAAAGGCTTGCATAGTGCATACTGTCTAGGTCTTTGTTTTTAACACAGTCATAACATTGGCAAACAGTAAGTGGAGGACAGTGGAGCCGTAACTTACAGGAGCATAAGGCAAGGCAGGGAGGCATTAAGGAGAGATCAGACAGGTGGGAAGCTGAAAGGCCTGCCTTCTGGGAGAGGTCAGGAGCACAGAGTTTCCAAGTAACACATACAACTATAGGTGGCAGCTTCTTGAGTCTTCAAAGTGTTTGCCTATACTTGTTTGTAGCCTCATCTTCACCGTGAGCCTCTGCAGGAGAACAAGGAGAGAGTGGGTCTGAAGGCAGAGGGAGAAACCCAGTGCGGTCAACCAGAAAGCCAGGCTGAAGGCAACTCAATGACCTTCACCATGTGGCCTCCAAAGTCTCTTTGAAGGCCAACTTCCCTACCTGTCAGAGTGTGAACACCTGGAGAACGGAGCATGGGGAATTTATAAGAGGCACACACCATTCCTACTCACGTTTCTATGGCTGGTACATGAAAGGCACACTGGGAATATCATCTGGCTGTGTCTAGAGACAGGACGATGGTGGGCTGAGCCACAGCCCAGCCCCAACCATGCTGGGCATCCTTTCTAACCTCACATTAGTACAATGGGCTTTTGTCTTCCTACTCAAGGACCTTTCCCCTCTGCTGTGAGTTTCTTTTTTTTTCCACTTCTTTGAGGCTAATTCTTTATTATTTCCCTCTTTTTGTTTCTGTATTTTAAGCCTCTTTCTTCCTCATAGTTTGGACTCTGTCCTCAAACTACATCTTTCACTTCCTAAAGCCACCAGCAAAGCCCACATTCCCAGCCCCAGCATCCTCTTTCTTAAGCCCTATGAGAACTGACATTGGGAGCCTCCCTCTCCCCCTCCCTGGTTTCCCCTCTCCCATCTTTAGTGATGAGTCTCTCTGCTAGCGCCATACAACCTTCCTTCCCTTCCTCTAGGAATAGTTTTCCAGTCTTCCTTGTTGGGCCTCTGTTTTCTTCTGCTGCATACACCCAGGTTCTGTCTCTTGCTTTTCTTGACATGTTATATGGACTTTGTCTACATACATCAGCTATTATTTATAGTCATATAACTTGTGAATCTATATTTCGAGCTAGAAATCCCTGCTATCATATCTAAATCCAGGACAATTTCACTGAGTTGTCTTTAATTATTTATGTATTACTTTGTTCCATAAAACTCTGAGTTTGGTCATAATGTATCTATTTATGATATATTTAAACATCAGTGAGAAAGCCTGGGTAGGAAGATCATTGGATCAGAGGAAGTTTACATAGCTCTGTATCCCCAGGCATCTTCTCATACTTAAGAGGAATGTGCTCATTGCCATAGTCACCAAATCCATTAGATGAAAACAAACCAGACCTCCAGAGAAGGTCTTTCACTCCTTTAGGGTCTTAGAGTGGTTTCTCATGTTGGAACTTACCTGTGTGATAGTTTGGAGGGAGTCCCTGACTCCTTCTCTACCTTAGAATCAACAACAGCTTCCACATGTCTGTGACTTACAGTTGTCTATCAAGCATACCCCAATGCCTAACGCAATGAAACGTATGTGTCAGAGTCCAGAACAACTCGAGCAGGTGACAATGGCCTGAGTCAATACAAGCAAAGACTTGGATGGGTAAATCAATCTGTTTGCTGCAAATTGTTCAGATAAACTAGCTTCTGATAGATTCTATCCAGTCCTTCACAGGACTGGATAGAATATTTCCAGATTTCAGTATCTGGCCACAGCCTAAGAGGTAAACAATGGAATACAGTTGTGGCCCAGATGCCTAAGTCTTGCATAGAACCAGGGTATTGTACTCTTAGCAAGAATGTAGAAACTTAGACTGGGGAGAGGGCTCAGTGGGTAAAACACTTGCTGCAAAGGTGTAGGGTTGAGAACTCAGATTCCCAGTGCCCCAGTATAAGCTGTGTGTAGTGGCACACATCTGTAACCTCAGAGCTGAGGGGTAGAATCAGGCAGATCCTAGGGCTCGCTGGTCAGCCACAACTGTAATCTCCAAGCTCAGTCGGGGACGCTGCCTCAAAGCATCAGGTGGAGAAACAACTGAAGAAGACTGGTGTCAACCTTCTGGCCTTCACAGGTGCTTGCACAGGAGAGAACATACATGTACACATGTGCACGCAAACATACACCAGACATGGAGGAGAGAGAAAGAGACGGACACAGAGACAGAGACACAGAGATAGAAAGACCAGGGGTGGGAAGGAGATTAACAAATACAATCTCAAAGAGGTATACTCTGGCATTTCGAATGGAACCTGCTTGAAACTTCACCATCTTTCTCCTGTGCCCTCACAGGCTCCTGTGCCCTTACAGACTCCTGTGATCTAAGCTATCAACTAAGGAAGAGTATGCTTAACAAGTATGTGACTGGAAACTTCTGTCTGAAAGTATGTAGGCAAAACCCACAACTCCTGAACATTAAAAAAAAAAAAAGTGAATAAAATGAACAACAGATTTGAAAAGACAAATCACACACAGCCACCCCAATACCCTTTAGAGTGTTCTCTGGCAAACGCTAGGTCAAGAAAGGACTTGTGGCAAGCGACAAGAGGTCTGAAGTTCATCCAGAAGTCAGCTTTCACTTTGAGGAAGGTCACTCGGATGTTACATAAAACAAGAAATGCTCCCAATCCAGATATCTGGAAAACCTGAATCAATTCATCAGGAGTCTTTGATGCTGGGTGCTTCCGCAGGACACGGGGGGGGGGGGGGGAGCGGGGCAAGATGCTGATGGAACTCATTATTGGAGGAATATTGCAGCGAGCAAAGAATCTTTTCATGACCGCTGTCTGTGACCTCCCACTCGGGGTACCAATCACCCATCTTTAAGGTCGTTCTCAAGTTCGCCTGTCTCTGCTACCCGGTATCCCCAATGCTTCTTTGTCAGTTCCTAATATGGTTCTGGGCCTCCGGGCTAGCCCACTCTGAGCCTTCTCCTGCTGTACGGAGTCTCTCTGGTGTAACGGCCATCATTTTCCTTCCTGGTTAAAATCTTCCCATAGTTCCTCAGAGGTTCACATTCAGATTCCTTAGTGTGCCAGCCAAGGCCCTTTCTACCAGACACACGCCATCTTCCAGATTTGAAATGCTACCTCTGCTTGTCAGTTGGACTCTTCTTTGGCATCCTTGGCCTTCCTGGGAGACCATCACCTTCGCCACGTCCTCCCTACCGATGCGCTCTGTCTGTAACCCCACCCTCTAGGCAGTCCGGCTTCCCTAGCACCGGTCCAGGGATGAGTTCCACAGGGGTACTCTCCTTGGTACATCTCTGACTGCAGCACCTGACGCTACTGTAACTGCCAAGTGTATTTGTTCATGTCCCTGGACACTAGAACAGGAGCACCCGGGGTCAGACTGGCAAGTGTGCTTGTCCATGTCCCTGGGCATCAGAACAAGAGCACCCGGGGTCAGGCTTTGCCCTTTGCCCCACTCATTTCGGTGTCCCACACACCACAGATCCCAGCAGTGATATTCCAGCCTGGTGTTCGCTCAGTTTTCACCTAAAATCCATTCCCGAGGCCAATTTCCTAGACAATTTCCTGGCTTGTCTCCCAATCCTACCACTTTCCCTCCTTTTTCTTACCTCGTTTTCATGATCGAGTCGCATAGCCATGTAGTTTCTTCTTCACTTTGAGTCTCTCTAGGAGGGAAGGTCGACAACCATTCTGCCTGAACTGACACAGAGCTGATGCTCTGGAAATAGGTGGCAAACCAAAGGATGGATGAAAGGTAATATATGAATCTATGGTAGCACATGGCAGAGGCAGAAGAGGAAAACAACATAAATGTGTATGTATCAGGTGAAATTAATTTTTAAAAAAAATTACCCCAAAGTACCCCATCTGGAAAGAAAAGACCCATAAACAGGGAGAGAAGTTCTTTCCACGTGTCCTGTGGCTTCATGCAGTTTACTACAGACAATCGCACCATGCCAAGTGTGTCAACTGAAAGTCGAGGTGAGAGCTATGAGGTGCTTTCCTTTCTGGCTCCCCAGCAGAATTTAAATACCACCGTTAGCTATTCACAACAGTAGGTTTCTCTTACAATAATATAGTGCTAAGAACACGGTTTAAAACAAGCATGTGAAAATTCAATCTAGAAATTGTTTACCAAGTTCCACTTCCTCTCGAGAACTCATCGCTGGAAGTTGATTTAATTTGTAAAATAACGTGTATTTATTCTTTAGCAACTTCACACATGTGTATAACATATTTTGGTCACATTCACTACCATCCCATTATCCTTTCTTAGCCCCCCTCCTATTCCTGCTGAACTCTTCTTCACAAATTTTCCTCCTATTTTTTTTTTTTGTGTGTCATTAAAGATTTGTTTTTAAAATTTTTTTAAGTGCTTGTATAAGACAGACTGAGGATACCCTCAGGGGTCAGAGGTGTCAGAACCCTAGAGCTGGAGTTTGGGGTGGTTTTGAACCACCACACATAGGTCTGGGAACTGATCTTGGGTCTTCTCCTAGAGAAGTATGTGCTACTAACCACTGAATCATCCCTCCAGCCTCTCGTGTCTTTTGTATGTGAGAGACAGAAACCCACTGAGCTCAGGGTTCATCCTATGGCCTTGGGTGATGGAGGGTTATTTAATGGAATATGGGCAACTTAACGTAGGGTACAATGCTGAAGAAAATTACTCCATTAGCTACCAATAGTTCCTCATGGGGGGAAGGGAGGCCTCGTGAACCCCACCCCCATTGCTGATGGGCTCGATGTTGTGCACATCTTATGCAGATAGCCACAGGTAATTGAGGTCCAGACCACAGCAACTGAGCCACGCCCAGAGGACAGCACTTCACAGCACTGGTCCCAGCCTTCAGCTCTTTCTTTCTGCCACCTCATCTGTGATAATCCCTGGGCTATGGAAGAAAGAGTACAGATGTCCTATTGAGGGCTGAGCACTCCAGTCACTTATCCTCAGGGCTTTGGCCAGTGATGGGTCTCTCATGATGACGAGTGAGTCTTGTACAGACACGGCGCTTTACGAACGAGTTCACTCAGACAGAACAAGATGGAGTTCCTCGTGTCTGCTCAGTGCTGTGCTCCACCCATCCCTCCAGCTCTTTATCTCAAAGCTTTCTATTATAGGCATTGATTTTTCACAGCACTCCTGCTAAGAAGACTCTATTACCTCCATTAAAATACAGAGTAAACCGAGAAGGCAAATTAAGTGACTTGCCAAGGCAAGAAATTAGCGGCTTCACTGGGTTCAAACAAAACCACTCATATTTCTGAGGCCTCTTGGTCAACTAGACACTAAGATTTCTCCGCTCTGTATATTAGGAAAGGGCCCAGGCTTCTAAGTGAGTACAACCTAGCCAGGTTCGAGCCCTCGCTCTACAATTTCCCGAGCAAGCTATTCCACTTCATTAAGTGCTTGCAATTTGGTGGTAATAAGAACACTTGTTTCATAAAATTGCTGAGAGGATTAAACATGATCACGTAAACGGGGTGGTTTCAAGGAATCTCATTATACACCTGGAAGGCTATATCCCTCACCTAGCCCCCTCTCCTCATAAGCGTTTCCTCGTTGCATCAGAAAATAAGAAGACACACCTGCAGCTGTGTGTTTAGCTTTACAGGATGACACACATACTCACAGATAAAGTCAGCTGTGGGAATATTATGACAGCTGAAAACATCCCTAGAAAAGCGGCTCATCAGTAATTATCCAATTCATTCACCCATCATTCGTTCACCAGCCCATATGCCCCCATTCATCTACCCAACTACCCACCCAACTCTCTGTCTGTCTGTCCAGCCATCTCTACTCATTCACTCATCCAGGAACTTGTTTATTCAAGCGTCAATCTATCTATCCACCCACTCACCATGTCCATTTGTGTTTAGTATGCACAGTAAGCACAATCATATTCACCACCAGCTACTCAGGCATAGAAGAAAGGAGGTGGAGACTGAGACCAAAGGTGTTAAATGTGTATATTTAGCACCTCCATAGATAGATAGATAGATAGATAGATAGATAGATAGATAGATAGATGATGGATAGATGGATAGGTGGGTGGGTGGATGAATGGATGGATGGATAGATAGATAGATAGATAGATAGATAGATAGATGATGGATGGATGGATAGGTGGGTGGGTGGACGGACAGACGGACAGACAGACAGAGACAGACAGACAGACTGACAGACAGGTGATGGATAGGTGGGTGGATGGATAGATAGATAGATAGATAGATAGATAGATAGATAGATGATGGGTGGGTGGGTAGGTAAATAGATAGATAGATAGATAGATAGATAGATAGATAGATCCTCCTGACTGCTACCTGTGTTAGCTCCAAGAATACCCTAATGAGCAGGTCAAGACTGGGCTTTCCCTTCATGTAACTTACAACCCAAATAAATCCTAAAACAAACCTCTCTTCCTATAAGACACCACTTCTTATGTCAACTACTATTTATTGAATACCTACTAAGTACAAAATGGACTTAAGTGCTGCCCACCAAGAAGACAGTATAGAGAGATAGAGTTTCACCATAACTGATGTTTCACATGCTCCCTACAGACAACTAACATCAGTAGTTTTCACCAGAGGGAGGACAGGGATGGTCAGAGGCATGGAAGAACTACAGCTGAGCAAGCGATGGAGCTCGTTCCTCTCACATCTGCAGCAGAACCCTTTGTCTCGGGGCTCTCTTTTTCTCCTGTTCTAGCATTGCTGCAAGCAAAAGCAGGGGCTAGCGGAAGTATGAAGACCAGGAGAGGCTGGGCTGCTGGGTCTCCCCGTGTTCCTGATAAGCATACTGTGCTTGTGGACATTGAGGGGTTATATGGGGGGATTATTTGGGGTCTTGGTTTTGTTTGTTTGTTTGTTTGTTTTGGGTTATTTTGGTTGGTGGTTTGGTTGGTTGGTTTTTTGAAGACAGGTTTTCTCTGTGTAGCCCTGGCTGTCCTGGTTCTGTAGACCAGACTGGCCTTGACCTTTGAAATCTGCCTGCCTCTGCCTCTGGAGAGCTGGGATTAAAGGCCTATGCCACCACCACCCAGCTGAGGTATTTTTGATAACTGCTCTCTTCTCTGTTAAGCAGGGCCAAACCTCTATTTGTCTACTTTCCATGAACCATAGTGAGGTCACAGCTAAGGTGTGTAAACAGTCTGCTTACGGCTATCAGATACTCCACGTCTGTGTGTCAGGCTTTGTATCCTGTCCCCTCTGTGAGATGTTGAACCAAGCAAGAAAGAAGGGATACAGTTATGTCTGAAATATCCTTCCCATCTACCTGGCTCCTGAACACCTATGTACCCTTCACCTCTTCACTCTGAAGTTGAAAGATAGAGAAGTCCTTCATGAGCCAAAGCTTCCCGGGTCCAGTGGGCAGCGTGCTCTACCCTGTTTCTAGTCTGTGCAGCATCCAGGGCTTTAGTTTCAGTTTCTTTTGTGGTAAAAGAATTGGAAATTGAGCTTTGTACTTGATAGACAACTGCTCCATCAAGGAATCATAGCCCCAGAGATTCTTAACTTTATTCTTAGTTATTGCTGCATCTTTCGCCCTGAGAAATGGCAACAGTGCACCAGGCAGGACTTTGTCTGATCATCTTTGTCCCAAAGCATTTAGCCTTATTTCTGACATAGAGCCATACTTCATGAGTATGCCAATAACAAGAGTAGCTTTTCATAGAGGAAGCACTCTCGGGTTAGCAATATCCTGTGTACTTTGTGTGCACCATTTGCTAAGCCCCACCCCCACCCCTCCAAAACAATGTTTTGAGCATTGCACTCTTATCTTCACTTTACAGGTGAAAACTCAAGTCACAGACTTGCCCCAGATGAAAACCTTATTCTCGTTTTGAGACCCTATCACCTTCGGCAAACTGTAGGTTAAACAGTCTGAGACGAGAGAAGTTATGATATTATTCTAAAGCCGGGAGGTTATTAAAAAACAAACAAACAAAACATTAGTCTAAGCCAGTGCTGAAGCAATGGGGTGTTCTTGTTTCTCCTGCCCTACAGAGGATCCCAGCCAAGCTGTGTGGGCTCACTGTTTTGCCCAGTTCATGACAAAGGATCACCTAATAAAATAACATAAAGTATAACCAGTGCTTTCTCACACTGGCTCCGAGGATAAGATTCCGTAGTCCAGATTTCACCCGTTAGCTTCCAGTGACCTTCCCACTGACCCCTTCCAGTTTCCATTCTTTAAGGCTCCTGTTGCAAGCTCACTGGGTAGCACTCACAGCAGGAGAGAAAAGACCTTCTGCTTTTCTGAGCGGTAAGTAACACTGGCCATTTCTACCCACTGCCTGCCTTCAAAATTCATCCCTTTGATAGTCACAAACCCAGAAATTTCATAACAAAACTGAGTGTGTGATATTCTTATTCATGGAAAAGGGTACAGCTATCCTACTGCATGCTTCACAGAAAAAAAAAAAAAAAAACAGCTGAAGAGTGGAAAGCATCGAACGAGGCGGCTCCCTGGAGCAAAGGTGTACAGTTTAAACAGTTACACAACCACTGCTGCAAACCAGAACATTCCGTACAGGCAGAAAAGGCTTAATTAGGCTGAACCAAGAGTCTAAGGTCATCTGATTCAGAACATTTCACAGTCTGAGCTGTAACATTAGCAACCTACAGGCCATCCCACCAGACCCCCATGGGCCCCAAATGGAAAGCATTTTGTTTCCTTCACCCAGGCTTAATTTAAGAAGACAGAGAGTTGTTTATGTGCTGTATATACATGTGTGTTTAGGGAGACCGTGTTTGAGTGTTCTGTGGGTGTCTGTGTCCAAATCAAAAGAAGCATATAAAAGATGGGAACACGTTATGGCAGCAAAGAAGTATTATCCCCCTAAGTCCCCTAGGATGGGACAATTGTCCCATAGTCTATAATTCATTTCTTCTTTTGTTCTTTAAGTTGTAATTCAAGAGAACAGCAATTCAGCATTGGGCTCCATCACAAGACACAAACCCACGAAAACCCACATGTCCTTCACCTGTACCTACTGTTACCACAACAGATGACCACAAACCTATTATCTTAAAACAATACAAATCTTCCAGATATGATGGTGCACACCTTTAATCCAAGTACTTGAGGGGCAGAAGCAAGCCAGTCTCTATGGGTTTGAGGATAGCCTAATCTACACAACAAGTTCTGGGCAAGTCAGGGTGACATAGTAAAATTGGTCTCAAAACCAATGCTATTATGCTGCATTCAGCGATTCAGAAATCCACAACTGGGTCCCTCGATTGAAAAATCCAAATGTGACATTGGTAAGGCTTGGCTCTGTCTGGAGGCTCCTGGTGACTCTCCATTTTTCAGACTTTCCAGCTTCTAGAGGCCACTTGCATACCTCCACTCCTGGTCCCCGGTGTTGAGTGACGCAGTATGCCTTGTTTTGCTGTTGCCTAAACTCTCCACACTCCCACCCCCCTCTTTCAACTCATACAGGCAAATGGGAGTGGGGGCAGTTTCCCTATTCCTGACTCAAAATCTTCCCCAGCACCTTCCAACACTCTTCACGATATCGAAGCTATCATACATCCCACTGCATTGTACCAAAATCCGAGGTCACGTGGTTTACAGGTTCTCTTTAAGGGCATTTTCTTCCCCTTCCACAGCCCCAGCCTGAACAGTTTTTACTTGTGTATCTGATCAGAGTGGATTCACACTTCTTTTATTCCATTGTTCCTCGTTAGACCCCTTGAGTATGCTTTAAGACATTTTCACATCCATGGCTTGTTTACCATTCTTAGGGATCTCCTGGATCCCTCTTCACCATGAGGGTATGTTCTCACTTCTTTAAATGCCTCCTTCCTAGACACCTCATTGTTGCGGGAAATATTAAAAATGACCGGCAAGTTCCCATGCTTCTCACAGTACACGGGGCACCATCGGGCCACACGGCTCCAGCCAGGTGATCTCAACTCAGCAGTCTCTCTGTGCCAGAGCTCTGGAGTTCCCTTGGCAGTTCACTGCCATGCCAGCACGACCGTCCACCCCGCAGTCAGCCACCCTCAATACCTAGCAACCTGGTGGAAACAAAACTCTTGAAGCTTATAATTAACCAGTCAGATTTATATATCACTAAATTCTCAATTCACAAGATGCCCACACAATAATTTCTGTGCCAATTGATAATGATACAAGCTGCCCACCTAGATTAGACAACTTACCCCAATTATTTTATCCCTATATATAATAACATATCTACCTGTGACTATTCAAAGCCACACTGGTTCTGAACCATCCTATCCGTCGTCCACCTTGCTTCCTCTCTCTCTCCTCCATCCTGTCTCTGCAACTCTTAGCTCTGCCTCCCTTTTCCCTGTCCAACCACAGGCCCTTCTGCTGCACTAATATTTAAACTAATTGGACAGGGAAAATCCTGCCACACCCCATTACCCAACGAAATTATCCATTATTTAAAACACATTAGTCTGACTTTTGATTTTGAACTAAAAGTATAATGTTCATAGGCTTAGGAGCAAATGGTCTGGCGTAAGTCGCCCGGACAGAGCCCAGAAGGGCACTTCTACCATAAGCTTCTGACCCACAGAATCTGTGCTTCATATCCAACACATCTTAGTCCCTACCAGTTCCTGGCCTACCAAACCGTGGCAGTTCCCTGATACATTTATTCCATTTGGAGAATGAGTTTTACCTAGCCTGGTTTCTAACCTCTGGATATGAGTAGTGAGTCAAATGATAGCATCCCTGAAATTTTGTCCTCACCCTATCCAGTGGTCCTCAAGCTTCCTAATGCTGGGACCCTTTAATACAGTTCCTCATGTTGTGGTGACCCCCCAACCACAGAATTATTTTGTTTCTACTTGATAAGTATAATTCTGCTACTGTTATGTAATCATAATATAAATATATGATATGCAGGCTGTCTGATATGCCACCCCCCCCCCAGAGAGTCTGGACCCACAATTTGAGAACTACTCCTAATCCCTTAATCCTGTAAATATGTCACCTTACTTAGTCTACGATGGGACCAAGGCTGAAGAGCTTGTGGTGGGAACAGTACCTTGGATAACTTGGGCATCCTGATGTAATCACAGAGGTCTTTCAAATGAGTGGAGCTTTCCCAGCTGCCGATAGTCAAGACAGAACATTACTAGGGGGGCTTTGACACTGTCCTGCTGACTTTCTCTCCCAGTCTCTGCAAACAGCTGAGTTCTGCAGATGCTAGAAGGGACAAGAAAAAGAGATGCGGTCTCTCCAGTCCCTTGTAATTAGCCTAGCAACCCCCTGTCAGACTGTGTTAGGCTCATATTACTATAGTAATATGTCTCAGCTGCCACGGAAATTTCATACAATGTACATACATTCCTTTTCATTACATATTGATGACCTAAGCCCTCAAAGTTAATGCATTTTAAAGTCGTTAGTGGATAAGCAACACCCTCCTCCTCCAGATCATTAGCCCTCGCATAACGGGGACCCCCACAGGAACGCAAGTGAGTAGATGCAAGATTAGTTATCATCTGGCATTTCCTGAACCAATCCCTGCCTGGTCTGCTTGACCTGAACCTAGGCAGGCTTTATCTCTATAAGGTGTTCTGTGCTCCCTTGTCTTCTCGACACAGAAGCAGCAGTCAGTGTTCCTCACATCTGCCCTCAGCTCCCGCTGTACACTGATGTGCGTACACACAGACACACAGTCACACACACACTCTGTCTGCAGTTCTCCCTCTATACTGATGTGTGCACACATGGACACACAGTATAGACAGAGACTTATACACGTATTCTCTAGTGTTCTACTGATGACCTAGGGTTGGTGAGCTTATTTCCTATCCTGAGAGCTTTATCATATTGTCAAAGGGCAGACTGTAAAAAGGAAAGACTAGGTCAGTGGTCTTCAAGCTTGAGAAAAAGACTTACACTAAATATTTTCTTCTATAGAATTCCAAGAACTTGACAGGGAAGATGCCTACAAATACCAGGTAACATGGGCAATTTCAAAATAGACAGTCATTTTGCCTTGTTCAAAGCATTTCATCCTGTACAAAGGTTGCACACATCCTGTACACTGGTTGTGGGTAGTGTGGACAGAGAAGGACAGTGGGGACATACTTTTAACACTTGAACTTTTTTTTTTTTTGGTTGGGTGCAGCAAACTTTATTGATGGTATTCAAGAGAGTAGGGAGGGCTCCCTAGGCCCCTCCTGTTGTTATGGGGGTCTGGGATGGAAATTGTGAGGGAGATGCTCAGTGTTGGGGGCCGAGTTGGGATAGGGCCTCTCTCTTGCTCAGTGTCCTTGCTGGGGTGGGTGGTCCAGGGTTTCTTACTCCTTGGAGGCCATGTAGGCCATGAGGTCCACCACCCTGTTGCTGTAGCCGTATTCATTGTCATACCAGGAAATGAGCTTGACAAAGTTGTCATTGAGAGCAATGCCAGCCCCGGCATCGAAGGTGGAAGAGTGGGAGTTGCTGTTGAAGTCGCAGGAGACAACCTGGTCCTCAGTGTAGCCCAAGATGCCCTTCAGTGGGCCCTCAGATGCCTGCTTCACCACCTTCTTCATGTCATCATACTTGGCAGGTTTCTCCAGGCGGCACGTCAGATCCACGACGGACACATTGTGGGTAGGAACACGGAAGGCCATGCCAGTGAGCTTCCCGTTCAGCTCTGGGATGACCTTGCCCACAGCCTTGGCAGCACCAGTGGATGCAGGGATGATGTTCTGGGCAGCCCCACGACCATCACGCCACAGCTTTCCAGAGGGGCCATCCACAGTCTTCTGGGTGGCAGTGATGGCATGGACCGTGGTCATGAGCCCTTCCACAATGCCAAAGTTGCCATGGATGACCTTGGCCAGGGGGGCTAAGCAGTTGGTGGTGCAGGATGCATTGCTGACAATCTTGAGTGAGTTGTCATATTTCTCGTGGTTCACACCCATCACAAACATGGGGGCATCGGCAGAAGGGGCGGAGATGATGACCCTTTTGGCTCCACCCTTCAAGTGGGCCCCGGCCTTCTCCATGGTGGTGAAGACACCAGTAGACTCCACGACATACTCAGCACCAGCCTCACCCCATTTGATGTTAGTGGGGTCTCGCTCCTGGAAGATGGTGATGGGCTTCCCGTTGATGACAAGCTTCCCATTCTCGGCCTTGACTGTGCCGTTGAATTTGCCGTGAGTAGAGTCATACTGGAACATGTAGACCATGTAGTTGAGGTCAATGAAGGGGTCGTTGATGGCAACAATCTCCACTTTGCCACTGCAGATGGCAGCCCTGGTGACCAGGCGCCCAATACGGCCAAATCCGTTCACACCGACCTTCACCATTTTGTCTACGGGACGAGGCTGACACTGCACAAGAAGATGCAGCTGTCTCTGGAACAGGGAGGAGCAGAGAGCCTTAACACTTGAACTTTAAAAAAAAAAAAAAAAAAAAAAAAACAGCCGGGCACTCAGGAGGCAGAGGCAGAGGCAGGCAGATTTCTGAGTTCAAGGCCAGCCTGGTCTACCGAGTGAGTTCCGGGACAGCCAGGGCTGTACAGAGAAACCCTCGAAAACCTTGGTCTTGAAAAACCAAGAAAGAAAGAAAAAAAACCATAAAATAAAATATACCTGAGAAAGAGATTGAAGTGAGTTACCTCACCCTTGACTCTCAGAATATGTAACTATGTCTATATTTTAAAAGGATTAGGGTTGAACTGCACTCAAACATGTGAAGTAGAAAAAAGAGGTACAAACCTCAATGGAGATCTCAAAGGAATCTGATAATAAAGTTCCAAGTGGCAGATTGGGGAAATTACAACAAAAGGGAAGTAGTCAGGCAATGAATGAGTCCTTCCCAGAGTTGACTGGTGGCAGTTACCTTGTGACTCACGAATGCCATAAACAACAACATTCACAGAGACAGAGATGCTTCACGGTGAGTCTGCAGAACAACCAAAGACAAAGAAGAGGTACAGAAACCAAGAGGTACAGGTGGCCTCAACAGGACACCAGCCTAGAAGCCTAGAGCAGACTCATCAACAGCAACAACTAGAGCCGAACACTAGAGCACAGCAGAGCTTTCTTTGAAATGAGAGGGTGAGAATAACACATTTTTTAAATAGGAAAAGCCCAAGAGCGGTAGTTATAGAGCCGACAGACACTCTTACAAAAGAGCGGCTGCGGGCAAAAGATAGAAAATGATTCCCAAGTATAAAGAGGAGCAAAGAACATAGCAAGCATGCATGTAAATGTCTTAAGGTAAAAATAACCATCGGGTTATTTGCGAATTTTGAAGAAAAGGCATAGAAGTAAAATACTAAACAAAGGCAGCCCGTATGAGCTCATACATCAGAAATGAGCAACATAGCAAACCAGGTCAGATTGGGCTCAGTGGCCTCCCCTGTATAAATGATCATTACGACCTGTTTTCAGTACCACTTTGGAACCTAGTTAGTTGCTTTTACCGATTTTTGTTTTTTAGTATTTTGCTCAAAGCTTCAGTGCTTGTATTTTCTATGAAGCCAGTTTCCTAATTATGACATCTCATTATAAACCCAGGGCATTTAAGAACTGAGACAGAGTGGGACACACCCAAACACTCCCGGATTTTTGCTTTTTTCCATTTCCATCTCCCTTTAATTCCTAAGAGAGCTGAGATGGGTGCGATGACTCCAATCTAAGTGGCTGTGTATTTTGCCTAAAATGCTCTGAAATCATCCTAAGTTATTATGTAAATACCCAAATCTGCTCATTATGTCGTTACAGGGAGGGGAGGCTCGAGAGTCCCCTGCTGATGCTGTTTCTTAGGATGAGATCATTAGAAAAGGATTAGTGGTGTAATGTCTGAGGGGCTTAAACAATAATTTCAGTTTTTCAGACAGGCCCAAGGTAATTTAAAATAAGTTCGAGGCCTTTTCTGATGATAGCCCTTGATTCACTCATAAACGCCTTTCATGAAATGTTAATTTGGAGCTCAAAACACAGCTCAGCAATGAACATTTGCCCCTCTTCCAGGGTGGCTGAGTTTGGTTCCTAGCACCCATAAGAGACAGCTCACAACCACCAGCTCTAGTCAACCCAGCTCTAGTGCTCCTTCTGGCCTCCTTGATTACTGGCAAGTATGTGTTTTCCCCAAGAATTCTGATTTAGTTAACTGTCACTGCTAAGATTGGTACTTGGGCAAAATTTACGGACATCTACGTTGTGCTAGACTTTGGGAACACATCAAGGAACAATGTATATACCACCAGAATCTCTCCATTTAGGTCACTAATCTATACATTACAAACATCACCACTATAAAAGAACCATGGGCAAGTTGAAAGATGTAAGAGACAGAATAGCTAATCCTAACTGAAGGAGCTGCAGAAGAAATGAGTCGAAAACACTGGTACTTTCAAGCAGGCTTGAATGACAGATGGGTTAAGAAATCGGAAGAAGAGGCACCCCTGGCAACTGAAGTATACAAACCTGGAGCCACACGTGGCTGTGTGAGATCTGAGGAGTGGTGAACAGCTGTGCAGCTTGATTATGAAGCACTAGGTGACAATCAACTGCAGCTCTGACTGAGCAATTCCACCTAGGCTCCACTTAGGACAAATCTTGCAACCTCCTCAGACTACAGAGATCTTAAACAATAGGGAATTTGAAATAAGAGATGGCTATCTCTGTTTTCTAAAAAACAAACAAACAAACAAACAAACAAACCAAAAAAAAAAAAAAAAAAAAACATGATTTCAGGAGAGCAGGGTGAAAGTTACTCCAGAAATTGAGACCAAATTTCAAGGAGAGAGCAGTATGGTGGCTGGACTGCAAGGAAGATCGCAATCGGTTTGGAACAGTGGGAACCTAGTCAAGAAATCCCTGATGAGATGGACTACTGAGGAATGGCATCTGACTTGAGGAGCTTTGTGACCCATTCCCCTGCCATCTGACAGAAAGGGAGAAGCTAGAGAGCAGGTCTGGATGAAAAGTGTAAGTTCTATTCAGCAAACTACACATCTGAAGTGCTTATGGCGCCCCGAGAGTAGGAATGGATGCAGTAGCCAATTAAAATTATAGTAGCAATATTTGATGGGATAAAAATTAGGTAAGACTAAAAGTAAAATAGTGGATATAATATGGTGAATTCAATATTAGACAAACAAAAGCCAAACCCACAAAATAAAGTGCAGGCAGGGGACCAAAGTTACCCCTCCCCACTCCATCCCCCCCCAAAACAAACAAACAAACAAACAAAGAAGAAACCTAAAGCTCTCTGAAAGACCAGTCCCAGAGAAGAGATCTCACAATATACTCAGCCATGGTTGCCATCAAGGCTGACAGTAAACATGCAAAGAATCCTAAATTTCCCCAACACTTATCTAATTAAAAAATACCAAAGAATTGTCCCATTGCTCACCGACCAATTCTCCTACTTCCCTCAATGTTTGCCAACCAACTGGAAATGGAGGGGACAAGGCAGGAGCATGAAGGAAACATGGTAGTGTGTTGGGAAGCTGGAGTCCCAAAATCCACCCAGGGAACTGGGGATTTAGATTCATTGGTAGAGCATTTGCCTAGCATTCAAGAAGCCCTAGGTTCAGTCCATTGTATAAACTGATCAAGGTGGTACATGCCTGTGATGTCAGCATTAAAGAGGTGCAAGCAGGTGGATCGGAAGTTCAAGGTCATCGTCTATTTCATGAGTTTGGAGGCAACCTATGACTTCTTTTGTGTGATCCGTTCTTCTTGTATCACACATCTTCCCCATTCAAAATATGTATGTATGCACTAAATATTCATTGCAACCTCCCTCACACTGGCTTTCTTAAAGAAATTCCTGTTAGGAGCTGAAGTAGAGCCACTTTCACTAAACCCCCCACATGAGCTGAGTTTCTTTCTCATGACTCCTATAGCAGCCTTTGCATCTTTCTCTTTTAAGACAAATGTAGCCTAGAAAACAAGGGCATTCTTAACAGCAAGTGACCTTGAATTTCTCTCTCCCTCTCTCCTCTCCTCTCCTCTCCTCTCCTCTCCTCTCCTCTCCTCTCCCTCTCCCTCTCCCTCTCCCTCTCCCTCTCCCTCTCTCTCTCCCTCTCTCTCTCTCTCCTCTCTCTCTCTTTGCCTCTTTCATCTCTCCTTCTCTCTCCCTCTCCCCTCGCTCTCCTTCTCTCTCCCTCTGTCTGTCCCACACACACACACACCCTCCTCCAAACAGGTACTCACTCTGAAGCTCTGGCTGACCTGCAATTCACTATGTAGTTAAGATTAGCTTCAAACTCACCCAGGATCTGCCTGCTACTGCCTTTCAAGTGCTAAGGTAGAAGGTGTGTGCCACCACACCCTGCTGAATTCTCTCATCCTTGTAATATGATCTGCTTTGCCATATGTCTGTATTTTTGATCTTGTGCTGTGTGATAAAACTTTTCCTGGGTAGATGCTACACACACATACATCTAATTCATCCCAGATAGGGATCCTATGACAGATCAAAGTAGGTACCACCAAAGCCCAGCTTGGTAAAGCAATGAGTTTTATTGGAGTAACGTATAGGAGTGATGGTGAAGGGCTACTTACAGGGGCAACTCAAAGACAGCTGCATCACCAAAGCCCACCCCAGCATGGGTGACAGCTCATAAAAGCTGGGAACCTGGAGCACACTGCATCCTGCAGCAGCTCAGCAGATTAGACAATGTCATTTTCTAGTGACTCAGGTCTAAACCTCCTGCTGGCAACTCCATGGGTTTCTAGGTCTTCGGAGCAGCTGGTCTAGTCTGAGTCTTCTCTGCAGCATGGCTTCTCTCAGAGTCTTTGCAGTTTAGCTTCCTTTTTTCTGAGCATGACTCTCCGTTTTTATTACTTACTCTGGCAGGGAGGGACCTAGTGAATCTGGTGAACTTCAGGGACTTCCTGAAGCTATTCTGAATTGTTTGCCTTCCTGTTTAAGGAGCTTCCTGATGATAGACTGTTTCAGTCTTGGAGAAACCTGTTATGCAACACCCTGAAATACCTTAAATTAAGGGATATCGAGACAGAATCCACGGTCATTCCCCCCAACCTATTCATAGTCTCCTTTCTAGAAACGACTAGAAACCTCGGTGCTGTTAAACAAAGATATCCTACCTATCTGTTAACTAGTACTGAGTAGAGATGACAGAGAAATTTAAATTGACTGTTTAAAGCATTTGCGCATGTCAACACTTGCCTAATGGCGGGATGGGGCTCCCTGTGACAGACCACAGGCATGATGATTCATGAAACCACGAGATAAAACTGCTGTCTCTCTTTATAACTGTAGTTTTACTTGAAGATTTGGATAGGATTTTTTCTTAATATTAAGTAAGAGCAAATATATTGAAGAATGGCCTGCTATGGTTTCATGCCATTTTTAGATACTTCAAAGACACTGCAGCCCTCTAGACAAGACTGTTTCCAGCTCCTTGAAGCCAAGAGGCGGAGTCCCTCTTTCCTCCCACAGGGGTATTTGAGATGCCTGGAAGAATAAGAGGAATGAATAAATTCCCATGTCAGTCTGGCAAAGCAAAACTGCCCAGAGGATAAAACGGGATAAAGATACAGCCCCAGTTTTCAGTCATTTCCCTGATGATGTTCCAACTTTAAGATCATGTGATGGGGATGCACATCCACGAGAGCTCATGTGGCAGATTCTGAAGTTTGATCTTTTCCTATTCCTCTCTGAGCATGCCGGGTAGCTCCCATCCAGTCATTTGTGATCAGAACGGGAAACAACCGCCATGGTTCCGTGTGCTACACAGGTAAGCTACGACGCTCTGCAGGCTGGGCTCATTAAATGCATCTTGGATTTATATTTCCACTGTCTCACAGTCCTCTCAGGACAAAACCTCATGACAAGTGGAGCACCTATACACAGCCTACGGAGGTTTCACACCACAGCTGTTTATCAAAGCAGAGCAGAGCTGTTCTGTGGACAGGACATTGTGTCCCTGTCACACCTAGGGCTAGTTACTCTTCACATTGCCCTGCCTTGCCTGACAGTAAACCAGGAGCCCTGAGACAAATGGAGTGGCTTCCTTTTAATCACAAATTATTAAAATCAAGTGCACTTTAAAGCATGCGTCTTCAGACACAATAACCAGTTTCAGGTGTTCAGGAGCCATTTGCAGCTAATGGCTACCAAACTGAGCACCGTGGATACCACACCAACATCCATTACCACAGAACAGTTCATTCAGTGGAGCAACACATGCTTAGTGTAACATCAGAACCCCAAGCTAGGTGTTGGATCCCTCCACACTGAGATTCCAATTCTTGGTAGGGAAACCCCACTAACACAATTAAGCTATTCTATAAGGTCCCTTTTAAAATGCCTTGTCTTCCGAGGCTGGAGAGATGGTTTGGTGAGTAAAATGCCTGCTGCACAATCCTGGAACCCTGAGTTCAATGCCTGGAGCCTACAGTGGTGGGTATCTGTGACCCCAGGACTCCCAAGACAGCCTGGGAGGCAGAGACGGGACAACCAACCGTCCAGGAGAAACAGAAAAACAACGACTGGGGAGTTGTGGACAGACCCCTGAAGAGTTGTCCTTGGACATGCACTGTGGCATGCATATTCACACACACACACATGCGCACGTGCACACACACACACATACACACACACACACACACACATGTTTATTAATTTAAAATTTTTAAGTAAATATTCGTGGAAAAAAGTTTGTCCTCAGAGCATGATAGCTGTCTCCTGAGAGGCTCTGCCAGTGCCTGACAAATACAGAAATGGATGCTCACAGCCATCCATGAGACTGAGAACAGGGTCCCCAATGAAGGAGCTAGAGAAAGAACCCAAGGAGCTGAAGGGGTTTACAGCCCCATAGGAGGAACAATAATACAAACAAACCAGTACCCCCAGAGCTCTCTGGGAATAAACCATCAATCAAAGAGTACATATGGTGGGACTCATGGATCCAGCCGCATATGTAGCAGAGGATGGCCTAGTCGGTCATCAATGAGAGGAGAGGCCCTTGGTCCTGTGAAGGCTCTATGCCCCAGTGTAGGGGAATGCCAGGGCCAGGAACCAGGAGTGAGTGGGTTGGTGAGCAGGGGGAGGTAGGAGGGGGAGGAGGGTTTCAGAAGGGAAACCAAGAAAGGGGATAGCATTTGAAATGTAAATAGAGAAAATATCAAATAAAGTAAAAGAAAAAAGTTTGTCCATTTCCCTGTCTAGTGTCACGGTTGGAGAAGACGCTTGAAGGGGACACATTCTTATGTTGTTGGCTTTGGTTTTGAGCAGAGAGAATTGGTTTTGGTTTGCTTATTGTTTCATTCTTGCTTGGTTTTATTGGTTTTGGTTTGCATTTGGTTGGATTGAGGTTTTGGTTCAGTTTGGTTCAATTTGGTTTGTGTTCATCATGTGGATCAAACTCAAGGCCTTACCACACAGACGAGGCAAAGGCTATACCACTGAACTATTTACACACATTCTTGGGCCAAGCATGCAAGTGGTGTCCACAGCAAAGGACTCTCCTGTTGCTCCATCCTGGCAGTTAGCTCAGCTGGGCAGCTGGAAGTCAGCAGGTGCAGAAACTCCCCAATCTCCAGCCAGGGCCAATCTCCTTCCACTCCCAGCCGGAATCTGCCCAGCTGCGAGGCAGGGGGAATGGCAGCTCCCATCCGCCCCTAAGCAGAGGGTGATTAAGACACAGATATGCAAATGGGTCCCCCATTCCAGAGGCAGTTCACTGTGGAAGAATTAGACGAATGCAAAAGTGATTAGCTATGGAACAACATAATTGAATAAGCAATGGAAAGTTTGGCCCTGGGGCACAGAGACTGGCCTGAGAGATGCTCCGTAAGGAGAGGGTGGGTGTGAACTGCACTTCAGTGGTGCTAATGTGTAATTACAAATGAGCCAGATTCTTCCACCTTGTTCATTACAGCCAGCCCCTCTGGGACAACCAGAGGGCAACACTTAGTTAGCAGTTAATAAGCCGCTGCTTTGCAAGGGAGCAGTGAAATTGCATTTTTTCCAGACACTTTCCCTTTCACAGGGTTCCCTCTATGGACTCTGCGAATGTGACATTACCCTCCTGCCTACCACATGAATTCTGGGAATTTGGGAGGGATCCTGTTCAGCATCTTGGAAGAAGGGACTTGCTAGTTTGACATCATTTGAGATCCAGCAGTCTGCAGATATAGCTCAGTTGCTTTCCGAGCACACAAATCCCTGGCACCTCATAAAAATGGTCATGGTGGGGTAAGGACATCCCGGATAAGGACACAGGAGAACCGGAAGTTCAAAGCCATTGTCAGCTATATAGAAAAATATAGGTCACCCAGGGAGACACGAAACCTGGTCTGAAAGCCTGCAGGTAGGAGTCTGGGGACTTGAAATTGCTCAGTGGACTAGTGGATAAACACGTGACAATAAAGAGTGAAGACCACAGTTCAGATCCCCAAGACCTTTGTACAATAAACAGGCAGTGGAGGTCTGTGATACTAACATTCAAGGAGGTAGAGATTTAGGATCCCAGAGCAAGCTGACGAGCTAGGCTAGTCAGAACTGATGAGCTCTGGGTTCTCAATAAACAAAATGGAAAGCAATCAGGGAAGATACTTAGTGTCAACTCTAGGTCTCCACAGTCACACACACACACACACACACACACACACACACACACACGAGGGCACACAAGTGTGTGTGTGTGTGTGTGTGTGTGTGTGTGTACACTAGCACACATACATCAAACACATATTAGAAAAGGAAAAAAAGACACTGCTTACCCAAGGAAGAAGGAATAACAAGACAGCTTATGAAATATACAGAGTCCTACTCACCCTACCCTCATTAGATAAGGATTCTGGGAGTGGATGAGGGTGGAGAGAGTCATTGATCAAAGCCACTGATCAATATTTGAAGTGATAGATATGCTAATTACTTGAAATCTGTCTTCGTATAATATATGTGTCTCAAAATATCACTGGAACCCATATATATTAGTCACTGCACACAAAAAATAAAACCTAATTAATTTAAAATTTTAAAAATAAAAATATAAATTTCTAAAAAAAAAAAAAAAAGCAAACCTCTAAGCTGTAGAAGAATGGAGAACCTCTCAACCATTATTGCCCATGTCCATCTTTTCACTGATCTGCAGGAAGACATAAACTCTCCCATCTCAGCCTCTTGCTTAGGTGGATTGTCACAGTTTGTCTTGTGGAGGTCATGAGATAGCCAGTGGACCAATCGATCACTTGCAGAGAGTGAACATGGATCCCTTCAGGAACTGAGAACCCAGAACTTACTGGCTCTCTAGCCCAAGACTTCAGAGAAACCATTTGCACACTACTGCCCACTGCCCTGGGATCGTGTTTGGGAAGAAGAGTCAGAGACTTAGCTATAGGACCTTGTATGTGGGCCAGCAGGAGATGAAATGGAATAGAAGAGAGCAATCCAAGAAGTTTTCCAACACACACACACACACACACACACACACACACACACACACACACACTGCTTTTACATACAGTTCTTAAGCCAAGACGCAAAGCAGAGGAGGAGAGGCAGTTAGCAGAGCAGGACGTGACCAGGCACAAGTCCGGCTGCCAGGAGCAGCAACAGCTGCCCATTTTCTGTGTGCGGCACCCAGACAAAGCACATGTCCTCACATGTCCAGGGCAAGGCCTGACAGGCATAGCTGTCAGATGACAACACAGGCGCCCAGGCTTGCCTATCAGTGCTAGGGCAGGGCTCCACACGAAATCCTCATCTGTTTCTGGACTGCTTTGCAAACCTAGCAACTAAGTGGGTCCCCCTGGATATGGGACATCTAGAGTTACAAGCTCCTGCGTGGGCTGGGTCTGTGGCCTGCACCACACAGCTGTCCTGTCTTGACCTAGACATAAGCATTCCCTGATGAATTTTGTCTTGATGGCTCAAACAGATGGCTCCACAGCAGAGTAAGCGTGGTTGCAAATCTGACATTGTGATCTGGATGCAGGACAGTGTAGAGGTTGTTTGGGGTTTTCCATCTTAAAAAAAAAATCAGAAGAGGTGCAATAAGCACAATACGTCCTCAGAGCTCTCCACCAGTGCCTCACCAGGTGGCCGGGTCATTCCTGTGGACTCTTCTTGTTGATGCTCTAGGTGCCATGTGCAGAGGGACTGGCCATCCTATTCATCCTGAGGCACCCCCCCCCAAAAAAAGCTTTGTCTCAATTGCAAATGATCTGAGCCAGAAATTTCTCCTCACCAGGAGGATTCTAATGCGTTGCAACACTCCTAACACACCGCAAAGCTGCGTGCATCTCTTCAGATAGATATGGCCGCTGGCAACTTCGCTCTTGACACTTTGATTCTTTTCCCAAGAAAAGAAAGGGACTCCAATTTACTTGGAATAGTTACCCACAGGGAATGGCCACCCGCGGGTGCTTATCGGATAAGATCTCCAAGCGATAGGGAAGTTTAGATTCAATACAGCAAAATGTTCTATGAATCCTGACAAACCCACCAGGAATGGGGTGGGTGATGCATGGTTAGGCTGTTTCCCGTGGATCCGGCTCACAGATTCAGCAAAGGTGGAAAGCACCTGGTCTACTCTAACCATTTTCAGCCCTGACTGCAGAGCTGCTACCTGGAGAGTTTTAGAGGCATGATCTCCTATATCTAGCTCTTAGAACGGCGAGTATAAGATCCTACCATGAGCTGCAGCAGCTCCTCCTCCTCCTGCTCCTCCACCTCCTTTTCTTTTTCTTCCCCTCCTCCTTCTTCCTCTTCTTTTGTTCCTTCGATTATGTGATTTAAACATCAGGAGCTCCCAAGTGTGCCAGGAAGGAGAGTATAACCCTAGCTCAATCCTTCCTATTGTCCCAAACTTGGCTCATCATATGCATGATGCTATCAAAGTGCAGATGATGACTCGAATGGTCAGGGGTGGACTTGGAACTCGTTGGATTTGTTTGTTTGTTTGTTTGTTTGTTTTGTTTTAGTCCCAAATGAAGCAGGTGTTGCTGTTGGTCTCGTGACTGCTCTGGGAGGGACTGAGCCATGTCATCCAGTCCTACAAATAGATGAGTAGATTTCAGGACTGTTTCCCTTTGGTCATTTTACTATAAAGATTAGGGGCCGGCAGGGTAAGGAGATTGGATGGGGTTGGCCTCTGTTCTTAGTCTGATCCTGAGACTTGATTGATATGCAGTCTTGAGCAAAGTACTTCCCTGCTTCCCTTAAATGTAGAACTGGAGAAGAAGCTAACACATGCGCTACATCGTGGTTAGGCCCATCAGATGAATGAGACATGTGGAATGTACTGTGACCTATAAAGCCCTACAAAACATACAAGTTTATTATTACGTTAGACTTTGAAAGATACCAACATTAGCCTTCAAATACTGGTCATTTACATGTGAACACATTTTCATAGTCCTTGATTTCTCCTAAGAAAAATACGCATATATAGGCACACACAAAACAGCTGGTTTTTATCTACTAAGATGTTTTGGGTCTCTCTGTGTATGCATGCATTCACATGTGTAGTGTGTGTGCATTCTTGCCCCATTGCCTGGGGTATAAGGACTTTAACCAAGAGCATTCAAGAATGCAGAGCAAATGTTCGGGAGCAACAGCCAAATTGGTAGCTTTTCTCCTTCCCAACTCCCCACCCGCGCCCAGGAACATGCTCCTAGCCAAAATACGATGGCACAGTGCCCTGGCCAGCTTTACCTCAATGCTCTGTGTGCCTTGGCTAGGCTAAGTACTGAGGCAATGGGTTATGATAGGCCTAGCCAGAGATCGAGTACCATGCCTTCTAGGACCCTAACCTTTGCGGAGGTTTGAGCCTGCAATTCACATAGCCAGGGCCACCAACAACGCTAGCCCTACCATCTGTGAGTATTCATTCCACAACGAAACGAAACCTCTGGCCGAGTCTTGCGCCGCATTTTGGGCACCGCTGCCGAGGTTGCGCAAACACATTTGGCACGGGCCTCGGGGACCAGGCAGTTCTCTGGGTTGAATTGGAGAAACAAAATGTACTTGTCCTACTTCCGAGATGGTGTCTGAGGACTTGGCTCCCTTGGCCCAGGAACTGCCTCCCTGCTGATGTCATTCTGCCACGGAACGGCAAACAGCTCTTCCCCGGGTTCAGCAGTTCAGGAGCAGAAGTAAGAGAAGGTAGGGATCAAAAGGGAACACAAGCAGGCTTGACTCCATCCGGACAGCTTGACCACACACGCACGTTCTTACAGCTGAATCATCTGACAAGAAACGCGTCCTGGCTTTGCATGTAGCAGAAAGGCCAGCTCCAAAACCCTGGGGCAAATTTGACTGGCCACCGAGTTATCTCCCTGCAATGGGGCTTCATGGAGCTCCAGCCGCTGTTCGCTGCTCCATTCGCCCACAGGAGTATCCGATCCCGGAGGCCCAGCAGGACACTTGACACTCAGACTGACTGTTGAAATAATTTCCATGTTGCACTTGTACCCAGCATTCAAATCCCTGCGTAATATCTCAGGCAGCCAGTGATTGCACTTTCTCAGCCAAACTGAGGCGGATCCTGCTGGCCTTTAGAACGTTTCCTAACTCCAGGTTACCTCTGAGCACACAAAGTACCACAGACGGGTCAGGCTCCTGGAAAAGCCATTCTGTAGACACAGCTTTTTTTTTTTCTTCCTTTCCTTGGTTTTAAAAAGCTCGTCTTTTCCATATTTACATTTTTCCACCTGTGAAATCCAGAGTTTTGTAGATGCTCTGTTGAGGTGTGGCCTTAGAGCTGCTATCTCAGGCCACAGAATCCCACTTGAGTTCCATGACAAGAGCAAAGCCACCATGCAAACAGCGTGGGTAGTCACTAGGCGCACGTGTCTATGCCATGTGGGTGCTTACATGAGGAGGTCTTAGGAGACAGAAGAAGCTTTCCTTAAGGACTTGGCCAGCTACCTGGGGACATGTCCTTGGCTGTCCACCAGAATAACTTGGAGGCTCTGAAAAAAAAGCTCCAATATCTGGGCCCTTTACCAATCTGTATGAACTAGACTCCTCTTTGGGAGGAGGCCCCTCCAATGCTGGCTGGAACACAGAATCTATTAGTTACATCTACCTCTCCCCGGTCCACCCCCAACCCCCCAAGGAAAACTAGTTCAGCCCGAGCACTCACGACCCGTGGTTAAGGTCACTCAGATAACTGGAGACCACCCATTTATACTTGTTGCTGCCCAGAGACACTGTTTTATTTAACTCCAGGAAAAATGGAAGCATCTGATGTTGAAGTTGTCCTGTCGGGAAGCCATTTTACAAGTGGTTAAGAGGAAAGGTGCAGGAAGAAGGGACCCTGGGTCTGCTGGTTGAGAGAACGACTTTGGGGCTGGAGAGTTGGCTCAGTGGTTGAGAGCACTGACCGTTCTTCCAAAGGTCCTGAGTTCAATTTCCAGCAACCACATGGTGGCTCACAACCATCTATAATGGGATCTGATGCCCTCTTCTGGTGTGTCTGAAGACAGTGACAGTGTACTCATATACATTAAAGAAATCATATTAAAATATTTTTTTAAAAAGAGCCACTTTGATCTCAATCCAGTCTGTCACATTACTGAGGGCTTAAAAAACTACTGAACAGTGCAAAAAACCCCATGTCCCTTGATTAAATATTAGCCGGGCAGTGGTGGCTCACGCCTTTAATCCCAACACTTGGGAGGCAGAGGCAGGCTGATTTCTGAGTTTGAGGCCAGCCTGGTCTACAAAGTGAGTTCCAGGACAGCCAGGGCTACACAGAGAAACCCTGTCTCGGAAAACAAACAAACAAACAAACAAACAAACAAAACAAAAAAATAGGGTATTAGAAGACGTGGTGTTTTGAGTGAGCCAGGATAATAAGAATATGATCTTTCTGCCAGCATGTGAGTTTGAGTGAAATTATATTCTTCAAATGCCTAGCATACTGCTAATTACCTAGTGCTCAGTCATGTGGGCCACTGTGTCTGTTGTCACCTTTAAAGTATGAGTGACAGTCCCTAGGCTTTGAATCATCAATACCTGAAGGCAGAATCAGGAACTGATGCAGAAACTGGCTCAGATACCATGGTCAAAGAAGGCACCGTCATTCCTGATTTCCAAAATGATTTGTTGATTTCTGGCCTAACGACACTGCTTGATGTAGGTGACACCGCTTTCACCATGGTCTCTTCAGATGCGTGCTGACTCTGTGCTACAACCTTCAGTAGACACAGCAGAATGGGGACTTTGGTACTTCATGGTACTTCATCTCTTCACACACAGCTGACGAGGTCATGGGGATCTGATACCCCTGAACTCTCATCAGGGCCCAAGCTGCTGCCTAACAAAAATAGTTGTGACTAGCAAATTCCTTCCCCAGCCTTGATTTTAGTGTCTGCTCTTGATCCTGCCATTTCTTTTACACCTTGATGCTATACTTTGCTTTTCTTCTTAGTTCCTCTCTGTTGTCCAGTCTCAACCTCCACTGTAGAAGAAAAATTCTCTTCTCTATACTCACACTCCCAGCCCAGTGTAAATAACAATTAGCTTTCTCCAGATACAATCCCAAGAATTTTTTTTTGCTATCACAAATGTGACACACCAGCCAATCAACTCTGGAACCAACTAGGAGCTTGTTGGAAATGTAGACTACTGTGTCTCATCCACAACCTATATACCTGAGTCTGTATTGACAAGGTCTCCAGGGAATTCATGTAGGCATTTAAGTTGAGAGGCACTAGGCACATACCCTCCACTCCCCCTGTTAATGATACTACCTAATTAACTTACTGGAGCGCAGTCACATGCCATTTCCAACATCAAAACCTTCAAGCTTCCCTTCTGCATACCAAGTCATAAAATGTTAATATCTATTATGAATATGCTTGGAACCTTGCAAATACTGAGATTTTATTTAGCCTCTTTACCTAAGATCATGTGCGATTGATCAACATTGTGTGGTGACACTCCAAATGTCCCAAATCCAGCCATAAATTAATAAATTAGTTAGGGTTCTCCAGAGAAAAAGAACCATAGATGATATACAATATAGAAGTGGAGGGCTTGTGTATATACTAGACAAATACAGAGATGAGAGAGAAGAGATTATAGGAGCTGGCTCACAAAATTATGGACGAGATAGATTCTCATCAACTGTGCAAGCAGAGAAATCACAGAAGCCAGTGGCATGTTTTGATTTGATTGAGCTCAGGGCCTGAGAACCAAAGGAAACCAACGGTGTAAGTCACAGTCCAAGTTTAAGGGCGTGTATGAGGGTGATGTCCCCACGAAGACCTGAGAAGGTGGGTGTTGCAAATGAAACAGGAAGTAGATTCCTTTCCTGTCCATCACATTGTCCTTTCCAGGCCTTCGACAGGCTGAATGAGGCCTGTGTTGTAGAGGGTGATGCTCCTCAGTCAGTCTATGATTCAAATGCTAACTCCTGAAAGCAACCACATAGACACACTCAAAAGGAACACTGTGTCTGCTCTCTGAGCATCCTTTTCTGGTCAACTAGGTATACAGAATAAAGCATGCATGTATTGCTGCTTCTCAGCAGTCATCCTGGTGAGGCCACCACCACTTCTTGCCTAAAATATTGTACAGTCTCTTGTCTGGCCTCTCCATTCTTGTAATACAACAATTGTCTCCTCGAAAACTAACTGGTTTGTGTCCTAGCCCTATCCTAATTTGTGTTTCTGGTTATCCTTAGACTAGAGAAAATAAGTAAAAACACAACAATAACCATCTCTCATTAAACTGTCTTGACTGTCTCCAGGAGCCTAACTCCTCGTTCTTGGAGTCACCCATGTTAGCCTTTATACCACCCCTCAAACATAGGATCGCTATTACCCCTGCAAGCCTAGTTCTCTGACTCTTCAGGCCTAGTGTGCCCACTCCCAGTTTTCATCTCTGATCACGCCCCTAGCTGGTCTAAAGCATTGACTTGGCTCTCCAGCACTTGTCTCATCAGACTTCACCTCATCCTTTCCCTTCACAGCAATTATCATTACCTGAAACCACATCATGTCCTTCCTTCCAGCTGGTGTGTGTGTATGTGTATGAGAGAGAGAGAGGAGAGAGAGAGAGAGAGAGAGAGAGAGAGAGAGAGAGAGAGAGAGAGAGAGAGAGAGATCAGACTCTCTAACATATCAACTCTTAGAGCAGGATGTCTGATATACAACCCACAGAGGGGTAGAGACTCACAGGTGCAGAACTACTGTCATAGAGACTAGAGCACTGGCTCCCTCAATAACCCCACAGTCTGGCTATTAAATTAATATTTTTTGAAAGAATTGGTTGAAAACATCACTCCCTTTACTTTGAACCTCAGTGTTGTGACCTCTAGCTGAAGCATTGCCCCTCCACTCTACTGGGGGATTTTCAAATGTTTAATAGTTTGTCTAGAATTAGTTAGCTAGTAAATTATAACATTATACCCCAACTTGTATGTCACTTTCTCATAAGTCATAAGTCCAACTTTTATCTAATTTTCCATCCCTTCAAAGTTTTGTCCCACACTTCTTGACATGGCCCTGTTCCCTCTTTAGTCCTTTCTGCTGCTGCTGCTGCTGCTGGTCTGATTATCTTGGATGTTCCTGGTTTCCTAACCTATTTGGTGTGTAAAAATTCCTGCTCTACCTAGAAATTATGTAGAATATAATTTCCTTTCTGCAAGAGTACTGAACTCAGGTGCTCCTTCCCATCTTGGGTTCCCACCTGTCTTCCTGCAAACTTTCCTTATTATATAGTATTGCAATCTGCTTTTTCTTATGGGTATAAGTTGAAGGAGGAAAAGGAAGATACAGAGAAAGAACGTTACAGCCTGTAGTCCTCTTCGCCTACCCTGCTCCTAGCATGTGTCTCTGGAAGGGCTCCCTGCTTCCTTCATAGATTTCTAAGACCAGCCTTGTCACACATGTGAACGTCTTCTTTTTCCATAATATTTCTAAGATAAAAGGCCTCACATTGAAATCGTGTGGGTCAAGTGAATCCAGAAAATCTGAATGGCATTGGATAAAGAGCTTGAACAAAAATGTAGAAAAAAACTACTGGGGTGGTTTGAATAGGACTAGCCCCCATAGATCCATGTGTTTGAATGCTTGGCACTATAAGAGGTATGGCCTTGTTGGAGAAAGTGTGTCACTGTGGGGACAGGGCTTCAATCTATGACTGTGTGGCACACAATCTCTCCTTGCTACTTATGGATCAAAATCTAAAATTCTCAGCTACTCCAGCACCGTGTCTGCCTGCATGCTGTCACTGAAAGTCAGCCCCAATTAAATGTTTTTCTTTACAAGAGTTGTGGTGGCCATGGTATCTCTTCACAGCAATAGCACCTAACTAAGACACTATCACAGGCTCTTATACATGAATCCACTGACTTGATTTTAGGTTTCAGAGAGAAGCAAGGGACAGAAATATCCATACACTGCTCAGTTATGTGAGAAGACAGAAAATAAGATGATATATTAAGAGAGATAGAGAGAAAGAACAAGCGATTTTACATTCGCTTCATCTATTGAGACTATGAGGATATATTCAGCTCTGCATTTGCCCAAGGCTTGATCTACTGGCAGTCTCAAGGTAGGATGATGGTTGCTACAAAGACACGGTTACCTAATGAAGCTCACCAGCAATTAGCTGAAGAGGGTGACAGTTCTTAGCCTGCGATGGCTCATTCACTTACTGAAAATAAATGAGCATCTATTCTTGAGCATCATTATAAGTGCACTGATTTGTATACTAAATATTTAACGGGTTTAGAACAGTAAAAATTATATCAGAATCACAGTAAGGCAAGGCAATCAGTATATTGGTTCATTAATTCATCCAGCAAAAATTTGTGAAGATTTGCTTACTAAAAGCTAGAGGTTACATCCATAAACAAGACAAGATCACTTTCTCATTGGAGCTGACACTGCAGAAAGGCCATGAAATGAGAAAGCCAGTATGCACCAGAGATCTGAGATATTCCATGAGCAGATATATGTGCATCCCCCACCTTCTCTGTCAGTCCTTTGCAACACTTCAGAAGTGCAATAGCAAGGTTGGAATTTGCGTATTCAAGCAGGCACGGTACCCACACCTAAAAGAAGCACTGAGGTGCATCTCATGCGGACACAGAAGCACAGTACGCCCTCAACGTGCTTTCTCGACTGCAGAATAAAGAGCTATTTTCTGAAATGAGATTTCTTTTTTCTACCAGAAAAAGATTTCATTGAGTATCAGTTAAAGTATATTTTTATTTCATGTTTTTTAACCAACTTAAAAATCGGGGGCCATAAATTTCATTTAATAGGCAGTTCCACTGGAGAGGACTGGAGGGCCAACTGTCAATTAGGTGTTGCATAAAAGGATGCAAATGCCTCATAAAAATGATTGAAGAGCATACTAATATATTAACCGTGTCATTCTTTCCACACTGTTACACACCATAGAATAATAACAAACACATTTAAAAGATGGGAATCATTCTGAATGTGCTTTTTAAACTGTGGGTAAATGCCAACTGTCTTGAATCAGGTCTTAACACCTTTGTCAGACACTTGCAAATCCTCAAGTGCCAGGCAAAATAATGAATAAATGAGCTATCTCATAGACTAGGTTACAGGCACCACCAAGACACCTTTCAATATGTGATGTTTCACAACTGTCTCTTCCAAACCTGGGTTGTCAAATCCATAAAAATGCAAAGCTGATGTATCCATCCATAAAGACTTCTAGTGGTACCATCCTTCAACATCCATTCTTTACCCAGCCTCAAAGATGAAGGATTTTGAAACATCAACAGAATATTCTGATGGGCATGAATAAAGAGAGAAGGAAGCAGATGTGAAAAAGCTCAGACTTGATACCCTAACAAGCATCAGTCTCAGATGGAGAAATGATAGGATGGAAATGTTTGCAATAGTTTACCTGATAATATACATGTAGGAATCATGAATGAGACAAAGTGTTGCCCCCTGGAACCTGGTTGTTTAGAGGTTCTGTTGGAGATACAGTCATAGAAACTCAAATCAAAAGCAATCGTTCTCTTGTAAGAAGTGAAATTAAACTATCACAAGGAAATACCCCACTTAGATTACCTCTAATCCTTAAGAAGATGCATGCATGAATGTGTGTGGGAAAAAATTAAGAATTGGAATATAATATTGACAAATCTCCAGAGCTTGTGGGAGGAAAAAAAAAAAGAACATTAACAAGCAAAAGATTGTGTAATAGGTATATCAGTCAGAAACATGTGACAGGGAATGAGAAAGGGGGATGGTAACTAATTTAGATTCAGTTGCCTCAGGACCCTCAGGGAAAAGACAGAATCTCAGCATGTGGTGTTTTGAATAGGAACTGCCCCACAGGCTCATATGTTTAAATGCATGCCCATTAGGGAGTTGCACTACTTGGGAAGGATTAGGGGGTGTGGCCTTGTTGGAGGAAGTATGTCACTGGTTGGCTTTAAGGCTTCAGATGTTCAAGTCAGACCCAGTGCGTGCGTTCTCGTTCTCTCTCTCTCTCTCTCTCTCTCTCTCTCTCCCTCTCTCTCTCTCTCTCCCCAACTTTGTGCCCTTTCCACCTTGAACAGTGTTTTTTTTCCAGCCTTGAGCAGGCTGAACAGACCTTGAGTGCTTGCCACAATGTACCTTAATGACCTAAGTGGAGTCACCTGCCTTGGTTGCAGGTGTAACTTCCTACAGAAACTTAGAAGAATAGACTGCCCATTGAGCTTGCTTTGCAACTTAATCAGGCTGAAACAAAGGATGAGTCTGTGGGCTTTCCCTATATAAATGCAGTGCTGAATATTAAACTTGAAGCCTTGATCAGAACCTTGTCTTGTCTTCATTGTTCTCTCACTCCCCCCATCTCTTTTTCATTTCCAGCCCCCTTTTCAGGTAAGTTTGTTCATGGCCACTGGATGGCTACCCAACTTGTTGCCTATTAATCCAGTTGTAGAACTCTAGCTCCTTATCTAGCACCATGTCTGCCTGCATGCTGCCATGCTTCCTGTGTTGAGGATAATGAACTAAACTTCTGAAACTGTAAGCCAGCCCTAATTAAATGCTTGTTTTTATAAAAGTTGCTGTGGCCATGGTGTCTCCTTACATCAATAGAACACTAACTAATATAGAGCAGACATTGCAAGAAGCTAGGTTAAGCCGTGCCAACATCTGCAGAATGGGTTGAACAGAAGGTAAAAAAAAAATTTGCATATGGTAAAAATATGGCTGGCAAGTCTATGACATGGCCAAGCAAATGATAGGGTTGAGAACAGAATGAAAATGGTGACAAGGCCTGGGAAGCCCTTGGTGAAGTAACAGGGGACAGCCCTGGAAGAGCTGGGAAGGACTCAGCACTGCAGGGGTCCAAGTAGTAGAAGTTTATTGTGTTGAGCATGCAGCAAGGACGGGAATCAGAGCATCACATAGGTAGTTGTGATGGCTAATCTTGATTATTAACTTACTGGATCTGAAATCAACTAAAACACAAGTCATCAGGCACTCCTATGAGGTGCTTTCTTGATCAGGTTATTTGATATTGGAGGATCTATCCTAAAATGTGAGTGGCATCTTCGTGTGGCAGCCTAGATGAAAGGAGGCAGAAGAAGAACTTTTTGCCCACCTCATTCTTCCTGGAAGTTGCTATTGAATTCCTTACCAATATAAAAGACAGCTTTTTCCAATGTAAACTGAAGAACAGCAGCCCTCTAGGAATCTCTGCCTATTCCTCTAGAGGACACTGACTAATACTGTAGGTTAGGAAGGAGAAGTAAGGACACTGTAAAGTTATAAAGGGCACCCTACTCCAAAGCAAAACTGCAGGAGAAAAACAACTTCCACTTCAGCAAACTTCATAAAAGAGCCAAGTTTCAGGTAAAGAAATAAGTCAGAAGACTCTAGAGTGGTAGAGATATTAGCAGTCTTTTTTAGTAACTAGCTCCATGGGCTTGGTGGAAGAACACAGAAGGTACGAAGGGCAGGAGATAAGGTCAGAAAAGGAGATAAATGACACAGAGGTTAGAAGAATCAAGCAATGAGAACTGACTTGCAAGTTCTTGATTTGCATGGTGACTGAGAATGGTAAGGATAATGAGAAACATCCATCTTGATGATAACCTCAAGGTCCATAAGCTTCTATTGCTGAAGATACCTTGCACATCAGACCCAGTGCATAGAGAACAGAAGCAGGATCTGAGTTGAAAGCCTCCTCCTGAGGACAAGCTTTCATGGTATCACAACATACCATGCAAACCTGCAAAGCATAGAAGTAACCAGTAGTCCTACCCAGGTATGACATCTATGTCCACCATGGTATAATGACCATAAGGATACAGTAATGGCACACATATCTTGACATTAACCAACAGTTCTAATTAAATTTAAGACAAGAGGGAGGTAATTCCTAGTCCTGGAAACCTAGCCAACTTCAGAGCTGGTGAAGTCATGTATCTTGGAGGACAGCCTACATTAGCCAGCATAAACCCTAACTACATTGTAAATATTTATAACCACAGATTATGACAGGGCAAGACAGTGCAGAGGTATCTTGTATTCTTGCTCAGGCCATTTTAGTTTTTAACTAAAATTTAATCTCCTTGATGGAGAATTCCATGGAAGATTACAACTCTGTCTTAGGAATCTGATGTCAAGATGTCCCAACGAGTTTATCTTAGCTTCTGTTAAAGTGCTTGCTTGCACAAAACTGTCCACTGTAGCTGTGAGAACGATGCAGAGATATAGTTTTGCCTTTAAAAACCAGTTAACTTAAACACTTGGCACTACAACTTGAGTTCCAAATACCTTAGTGTAGTCTCATCTGGTTAAAATAAAGACTTTTAATTGGCCATAAACTGTACCTGAGTGGTCATTTCTGTGGGCTCCCTGTAATAAGGTAGCTGTAGTTCTCACCCTCAATCAGAAACCTTCTCATTGCAACAGATGGAGACCATTATAGAAAACTAGAACTGATCAAAATACAGGCTATGGAGCCCAGACCCAACTGACCCATCTACAATATAACTCCTGCATCTAAGGCTCAAAATTTCTTAAGAAAGGGTAGAAAGAACAGAAAAGGCAGAGAAACAGTAAGTTCGCAATAAGATTGCATCCCCTAGAAATATCACCAGTTATACCCAGGAAGTCTTGCTACGTGGCTACTTAAACATGACCTGGACATAGACCCCCACCAATAGACATTCTAATGTGGAAGTAGGAAAGCTCTTTTGCCCATGTCTCGATCCTACACAAAAACCTACAGGCAACTAAGGAATGCTGAGAGCAAGAGAAATAGTCTTCCCCAGGGAAGAGCGCACCAACTGATTATCCAATATCAAATGGTCAACTATGAAAACATATACAAATAGATAACATTGTATGGACTGAGCAAGTTGTATTTGTATATTTATGAGTCACATGCAAGTGTATATTTGAACATACAGAGAGAGAGATACACACAGAAAGAAAAGGAGGTCCTTAATTTAAAAGAAAGCAAGGAGGAGTACAGAAGAGGGTTTGGAAGGGAGAAAGGGAAGCAGGAAATTATGTAAGTATATAAGAATTTAAAATATATAATATAAGAGGTCTTTCTTATATGTGTGTGATATATACATCCATAGAGTGTGTGCATGTGCATACATGTGCACCCATGTATGCCTGCACATAAGTGTCTATTTCTACAAACTGCTAAGACAAGAACACGAATAAAAATCATTAACAGAGCCTTCGGATAAGAAGTTCCATCCTTTCAGGGAAGTAGAGGTTGGCTTTTATCTCCACCTATTGTCTCCCTGCAAGGCTGGCTGCTTGATATTACTGCTCTAATTTCATTTTGTTTTGATTCCTCTGAGAGACTCAAAGGATCATAGAAAGGTTCATTATAATCCAGCAATTAGTGTGTCTGATGCTTTCCTCTCCTCCCAACCAAAAAAACGCAAGGTCACTCTGCCCCGTGAAAGTCATTTTCTGCTGGCATCTTACACATTAATTTGTTGGCATTAAAATCTAGAGGCAAGGAAGAGCAAAATGTCAAAAGTTCCAGCAGATGTTGGAGATGGGGGGAGGGCAGTAGGGAAAAGCCGGTGAAGAGGCCTCCCAGGCAAGGCCCTTCTTTGATGCAAAAAGAGCACTCCTTCAAGTTTTATTTCTGAAAACGGCAGAAAGAGAATTGAAAGGCATCGGCTTCTGAAAGACGACTCACTGGAAATGAGTCCTCCTAAGAGGCCAAGTTCACCGTGTCTCTCTCTGCTCTTGAACAGTTCTAGAAGAATGAGGTCTGCCTCCTCGGACTGCCTTTCAGGGCCCTCTCCTGCTAGTGTTGACTACCTTGCAGAATCTGCTGTCTATTCAACCTGGCTTGTGTCAAAAACTCCTTTCTCCCATTTCGTACTGATACTTAGCCTCTGAGGGTCTGTTCTGTGGCCAGGGCACTTGTACAGAGGTCTGCTTTCAGAAATGGATTCTATTGAACTTTTTTTTTTAAAGATGTTTTTTCTGATGGATATGAATATCTTGCCTACATGTTACATATGTGCACCACATGCATGTCTGCTACATGTGAGGTTAGAGAGAGTGGAGTTAAGGAGGGTTGTGATCCACCGTGTGGGTGCTTGGAACTGAACCTGGGTTCAGTTAAGCTATCAAGTGCTGCTAACTGCTGAGTCATCTCTCTAGACCCATTCTGGATTTTCAAAACATATTTGATAGGTTGGGGGCAAGCACACGCCGCAACGTGTTTGTGGGGGTCAGAGGGCAACTTTGGAGAGTTGTCTGTTCTTTCCTTCCCCTTGTTTATGAGTCAGGAAAGCCTGTGTTTCTTGCAGCAAGCTGGCCAGTGAGCTTTCAGGCAGTTGTTCGGTATCTGCCTCTCATCTCCCCGGGAAGTGCTGGGTTTACAGGCACAAGACATTCTTTGTTTGGATTCTGAGGACTAAACTCAGTCCTTCTGGTTTGCAGGGCAAGCACTTTACCCTGAGCCTTCTCTTGAGCCCCTTACCTATTTGGTTTTTAGAATTTTATTTGGTTGGTTGGCTGGTTTTGTTTATTGAGAAAAAAGTCTCATTGTGTGGCTTCAAATTCACCATTATCCTCCTGCCTCACCCTCCCACGTGTTTCAATTCTTCATGAGTTTGCTTTTGAACCTGTGATTTGTCCACTCACAGGATGTGGACGATGAGAGAGGCTCAGAGCTTCACTTCCCACAATTCCATTTCCTGATGCTTCCTCACTTCCCAGAGATGGGTTCCTGGTCTCACCTCAGTCTCCTTCAGGCAACAGCTGCAGCACAGACAAGAAGAGATAGTGTCAGACAGGTGCCCAAGGCCCCTTAGAATGTGGCAAGATGGAACCTCTTCTGAGCTAGACCTTCAAGGGTCAGACGTCACATCTCACCTCTCCAGCTCTAGGAGACCCCCTAGAATGAGATTTACAGTGGGTCCCTCACAGTCCACCTACATTCTATTGGTTGTGGTCTCATACTTTTGACTTACCCTAAGCCCAAGAATTCTATAGAGTTATGGTTTGGATGTTTTGTGTTCCTCTAAAATTTTCATGTTGAAATCATTAAGAAGGGAACTTCAGGGGGTGACTAAGTCATAATGGAAATGCCCGTGAGAATGAGATTAGAAGCCTAAACAGGCTTTCGTCCCTTCTGCCATACGAGGATGGTGTTCTCTTTAAACAGACAGCAAGAAGCCTTCAAAGGAGAATGAGCTGAAGGAAAGATACTTGGAGACACTAACAGTGTGATTAACCCTCCGTCCTGCTAATGAGCCTTACTCACCCATTGAGATTTGGCAACAGGGGCCCTGCCCTGGATGGTTATACTACAGGGTCTGAAGAAAGACTATTAGAGTAGAAAATATATTTCAAAGGGACAGAATAAAGGACTTACAACTCAGTTTTCTCAGGTAAACATGATGGGGAAGGGGGAAGTCAAGGGCTGAGGGAAGATGTGTGAGATGAACTTTGGTCCAGTTTCCTGAGGAGGAGCCAGTGTTGGGAGAAGTCATTCACTCCTTGAGTTTCCCTCTTGTCTAGTCTTATTCCAGTGCCCACCAGTTCTCACCCAGCCTAGTCTATTGAAGGGTGCAATGGCCTGCTGCTAACTACTGGCCTCACTGAACTTCAATTCCCATGTCTCCCTTACATCCATCTCTTTGATATCAGGGAACCTATTCAGGAATTCTTGCCATAAAGCCCTCAGGTTCTTAGATTTTGTGATAGTCTTTCTGTGAAAATGAAGCCTTTCCCCTCTCCTCTTGTGGAGGCGGCAGCAGGGTAGGCACCGGAGACCTTTGCAGAGATGGCGCTTGCTGAACCCTGCCCAAACCTTTCCTACTGGTGATGCTTGTCCCCAGGTCTTATTCTGTCTCAACAGCAGATTTGAGGCTGTGCCAAATGTTTATGACTATCTTATCCTGTGCCAGTTACCTTTCCCTCTGCCCTGCTCAGTTTTGTTGTCAATTTGGCAGACTTGGAAAGAGTGAAGAACCTCAATTAAAGAATTGCTTCTATCCCATTGGCCTGTGAGAATATCTGTGGGGCATTTTCTTGGTTGTTAATTGCTGTAGGAAGGCCCAGTCCACTGTGGGCAGTGTCATCCCTAGGCAGGTAGGCTTTGGCCATATAAAAAGGTAGGTGGTTATGAGCCTGGAAGCAAGCCAGTAAGCAGAATTTCTACATGTTTTATGATCCAGTTTCTGCCTCCATGTTCCTGCTTCAGGCCTTGCCTTTCCCCTCAATGATGGACTATCACATAGAAGTGTAGGTCAAATAAAACCTTCCTGCTCCCACACTGCTTTTGACTATGGTGTTTATTACAGCAATAGAAAAGCAAACTAGAATCCCCACCTTATCTGCTTTTGTCACCCACAAGGGACACCGATATGTGGAGGAGGGTTTTAGTCCTGTAAATAATGTGGGAAGTTAATAACTGAGTTTTCATTTTGCTTCTATCTTCTGTGTCAAGGATAATGTGCTTCAAACTGGTAGAGACTGAAGCCCCAGGGAGATTCAGAGACATACAGAGAAGGTTAAGTAGCAAATGAGTAGAAGCAATTGGGTGTTACTCCCCAAATTACTACCAAAAGCACTGAAGAAGTGATCAGTGAACAACATCAATGTCTTCCTTGTGCCCTGCAGAATGGAGGAGGTGCCTAACAACTGTAATGAACGGTCTTCTTGGGGGCATGAAAGAGAACTGGCTGTCTACAGCAAGGCAGAAGGCAGACGATCTGTGGGAGTTTCCAAATGAATATTGACCAGACTTCAGTGATTGCTTTAAAAGCATACAATGAACAATAGATATACACTAAAAATGAATTATTTTTGTCACTTTGTTGTTTTTCAACTAATAGATAAAACCAAACAGGAGTATTTTAGTTTATAAGCTAAGGATTCAGTTACAAACTAAAATACCCAAAAGAGGACTTTAAAAATTAGAAATAGGTTTCTTGGGCCTGGAGAGATGCCTCCGTGAGTTAGCCAGCTATTGCTCAAGCATGAGGCTCTAAGTTCAAACCTCCAGAAGGTAAAAAAGATAGAAGTGGCAATACCTGTCTGCAGGCCTCATGTCCCGACAGTCATTTGGAAGGCAGAGGCAGCTGGAGGCCTGGAAGCTTCCAGACCAGTTAGTCTGGTGTGGTGTCTCAGATGACAGGGACAAACGATACGGAAGTGAGGCTTGGCATGGAGTTTGTCCTCTGACCACCAACACAAGTGTTGTGGCAGGCATACACCAGCACTTATATACACATCACACAGGCCCACATACATGCATTTAAAAAAAAAAGAAAAGAAATGGAGACATAAAATAAATAAAAAATATTTAAAAACTTCTTACCATGACTTTTTGTTATGGGCTACCATTAAATTTTTAAAAACTTGTATCAGATTTTATAGGCATGTGACTCACAAGCACTTTAAAGGGGGAAAATAGAATGCCTGGCTTTCTTTTCTTCATCAATCCAAATTTCCAATGAGCATGCTTGTCTTAGTGGAAGCTAGTCAGATTTGGAAAATTCAACCTTTGCTAAAGCTGCTTTAAGTGATATTAGAGGGACAGAGACACACATCTGTGTGAGTCACATGGTCACTCGCTTCTGCTAGGACTGTCTGAGCTTCTGATTGCCTTTGGTTTTATTGCACCGCCTATATGTAACAGTTTTCGGAGCCTAGGGACAGGAACTGATCTTCAAGATGACATCTCAGCAAATTCAGTGAGAAGTTATCACCTATCTCTCTGATCAACCTAGCACAGAGCTGCCAGCGCCTGACCACACTCACTTCACTAAGTTAACATGTCGTGTGATAATAAAATCATGCAGTAGGTAATGTGAGAGAACACACAAACTCTCTACAGATGCAGTCTGCAAGAGGAAGCAGGCACATGTACACACATCCCTAATCCTGGAGCTGACGGGTTGGTGCAGCAGGTAAAGACTAGAGTTCAAACCTGGCGTCCATATAAAAGCTGAGAAACTGCCTCACAGTGGTCCCCTGATTTTCACAAGAATGCTATGACACCGGCACATCTCTCACACACAATCATTTATAAAAACAAAACAACAACAACAACAAAAAAAAAACAGCAAAGTTCTAGACATTGTGTTTCGGAGGAAACAGGAGCACTGAAGGAGGCTTGCTCTGGAACAGAGATGACAATACACACAGATGCTCGCTGAATTCAAGCCATGAATTCAAGCCACTCGCCAGTGTCTAACTCCTGAGAGTTATATTTCATTCTAATTAAGAGGAATTATTTGGTTTCTAAACTAGGTCACTGGTTCTTCAGAGCACAAGAAAGAAGAAGGAGAAGAAGAGGGGAGGAGGAGGAAGAGGGGAAGGGGAAGGAGAAGGGGAAGGGGGAGGGGGAAGGGGAGGAGAAGGAGGAGGAGAAGGAGGAAGAGGAAGAAGGGAAGAAGAAGAAGAAGAAGAAGAAGAAGAAGAAGAAGAAGAAGAAGAAGAAGAAGAAGAAGAAGAAGAAGAAGAAGAAGAAGAAGAAGAAGAAGAAGAAGAAGAAGAAGAAATTGGCAAACTATTCTATTTAATTCCTAAATTTGCACACTGATTGTAATTAGCTTGTCTTCTGGGAACATGAGGAGAAGGTAACAAAGCTCTCCTCCCTCTGGTGAAGTAAAAGCCGAATTGGTAACTTGGCTTCCTAGAGGGGTGGGGAAGGAAGAGACACAAGCAGAAATCCACTGCCAATGCCAAGAACACAGAGGAGAGGAGACAGTAAGTAGGCCTACTGAGACAAACCCCAGGTTCCCCTGAAACCTGGCATTTCCTCTAGACCCTCCCAACACTGTGAAGGCCAAACACAAAACTGGCCCTCAGAGTCACACATTTGACTTGGAGAACAAAGCTAGACATAATACGGAGGATACTGTTTGTAGATACGTTTGCAACTTTGCTCAAATGCCCTCTTGACTGTGTGTTACTAATAGTTATCAATATTGGATTGTGAAGTACTTCCTACAAAATTCCTTTTAACCTACAGGAGGTGTTTTCTTTACAGTGAAGTGTGGTCCTGGGAAGAGAAGACCTGCTCTGTTAAACAAGCCTCGCTGGGGAAGTTCCTGAGGAAGAATTCAGCTGAAATGCACCACCTGTTTGCATATGTGGATGCATTAACTCCCCCACAAGGATCAGAAAGGTCAGGGTTGACATTTTCTGAAGCCTTACTTCCTATTTTATAGACATATTTATTGGTCAAATAGATAGGACAGCAACTTTCCCTATGCCAGCAGTGCAAGTGTAAAGACCAGAGTTCAAATCCCCATCACCCATGCAAAAAGTTGGCACAGTCATGCATGGCTGTAACCCCATCACCCGGTGTGAGCCAGGGGTGCGTAGGAATGAGAATGGGCGACTCGAGGAACCCTAGCACTTGCTCCTCATCAGCCTAGATCCAAGTTCAGCGAGAGACTCTGTCTCAAGGGAATAGCCAGTGAGTCTATAAGGCAGGAGGCTCACCTTCCAATGCATCTACAGCAAAAGAGAGAGGTTACATAGCTATGGAGTGAACTACAATGGCTTCAACCACAGTGCAAAACTACACTGTGACTGTTTTTAGAATTCAATCTGGCAACAGCAAAAACAATGATAAAAGTCATTGTGATTACAACAAAATGAAAAGAGAAATACAAGTTGCCTGAACACAAAACAAACGGAATCAGTTGGGTCTTTTGGTTTACTGAAAATGTAGCGCCTTCTCTCTCTCTCTCTCTCTCTCTCTGTCTCTCTCTCTCTGTCTCTGTCTCTCTCTCTGTCTCTCTGTCTCTCTCTCTCTCTCTCTCTCTCTGAATGCAAAGATAATGTGGATAAGTCAGAGCACTAGGTGCCATGTTTGCTTTGCAATGGAAATGGAAATCTGAAGCCTGAAATAATACAGCCCCCATGGCAAGCCAAGTTTCCAGTCACCACACTATCAAGTCACTTCAAAGCCTGCGATTAGACTTTAAGCCTTTGAAGCCTTTGGTCTCAGACTGAAGCATCTCTCAGCAAGTTTTGGATTTTTCACATGCTCAAAAGCACAATGCATTCCCAAGTAGTCAGTGCTGAGTAGTGTTGCAGTAATTTCCAACCCCAATGAGCCTATATAGAAAACACCAACCTTCACTTATTCCTCAGCCATGAGACCCTCTGCTACTTGCAGTTTTCCCTGGCCATGTGGTTCGGCTCCATATTGGCTTCCACCTCTCACTCCTCCCTCTCCCATCTCCTCCTCTTCTCCTCCTTCCCCACCTGCCTCTGCTCTCCAGTCCCATCTTTCCCTTCCACTGTACAATCATAGGCTCTAGTCTTTATTTGATCAGTTAGAATGGGGAGAAGATTCACATGAGATCACCTGAGGACGTGGTCTACTCCTAGTCAGGGGCAGACACTCTTGAGGAAGCAGAATTAACATCAGAATCAAACATTAACATCATTAACAGCAAACAGCAACAGAGCAACTCACAACAGAGTAGTAGATGGTACTCTTTTGAGCCTGTAGGTGTCTATGGTTGAGGACAGCCTGATCATTCCTGTAATAATAGTAAGTTGTTTAATCCAGTATTTTGGGAAAGTGCTGCATAAGGTGCCAAGTACAGTCAGCTATGCTTCCCATTAATCTATACCTACATTGCTCTTTAGTATAATAACAAATAGATTCATAGATGCATAGATAGATAGATAGATAGATAGATACATACATACATACATACATACATACATACATACATACATATGGATAGATAGATACATAGATACATAGATACATATGGATAGATAGATGCATAGATAGATAGATAGATAGATAGATAGATAGATAGATAGATAGATACATAGATAGATAGATAGATAGATAGATAGATAGATACATACATACATACATACATACATACATACATACATATGGATAGATAGATACATAGATAGATACATAGATACATAGATACATATGGATAGATAGATGCATAGATAGATAGATAGATAGATAGATAGATAGATAGATAGATAGATAGATACATAGATACATAGATACATAGATAGATACATAGATACATAAATACATAGATAGATACATAGATACATAGATAGATAGATAGAGAGAGAGAGAGAGAGACTGAAAAAGGAAAGCTGAGTCAGCCAACAACATATATAGCTATAAAACATATGTTGTCTTTATACTAATGATTGTTTTCTTCTAGAATAATAACCATGACTTTCAGAGAACTCAGTTATATATTAGAAGACAGTAGGGGAAACAATGCGGTTTAGATAGGACAGAGTCAGCAGCAGCAAAGACCCAACAACAGTAGAAGGATGTGATGCATGAAGTAGTATTAGAGCCTAGGGTTTAGTTGAACTGATGGAGGGAAAGGGAGAGAATCAGACAGAGAGGGACAGAGGGTGAGAAAAGAGAAGAACAAAGAAAGAAAAAAATAAATGAGTGAAAATATCAAGAAAGAATGGAAATGTATACCTTAGTATAGCAAGAAGACTAAACAAATAGTGATTATGGGCATTTGGGCTTTGGAAATCTAAGCTTAAAAATCCTAAAATGATGGTGTATTACTGCCCTTTCATCAATTTCTCTCCAGCGTAAGTACAGCCTCAGTATAAGTGGAACAGTGTAGCTTAAATGTAGAAAAGACATGACCAGGTTTCAGTAACACAATACCAGCCATCCTAGTTCATTACAAAAGAGAAAACTATTTATGCTCCATTGAACTGCCCTTTCATCTTAAATGTTAAGTGTGAGATTGCAATTTATATTTAATTATTTTTATGTACAAATACCGCTATGCCTGCAGGTGGCTCTCTACAAAGTGAGGAGGCAGCTGCAGTTTGATTATACTTAGACTATGTGAGTATAGTATTCACTCATGGGCCAAATGACCATCAGAGAAAAACTGTGATAGCTAATAAACTTGTGGGTACAAACTTAATTGAAACTATAAGGGCATAAATACTATCTTCCTACATCAGTCTGTCTTGCCAGAAAGGTGGCATTATCTTTAGTTTTTTACCCACCAGCACCAGAGATACTACACAAATGTGATAGAGTGGGAAGGACACAGTGTCATGAAGTCCACTGGGTTTTCCCTGTGAGGTATTTGGCTAACAGCAGCTACTCAGTGTAAGACATCTGTGGAGGTGTGGGACTCCTCTCTGGTTGTCTGCCCTGGTGAGCCTGTGCCCCCCGTGAGTTCTCCAGAAGTGATAGTGAATCTCTTGTAAAGCTATTAGTCTTGGATGGAATTCTCGGTATTGCAACTAAGCTTACCACTAGAGACTCAAAGAGAGCTATATAGGAGTCTCACTAGCACCATCTTTAATGTCATATTTTTATTAATTTACAGTATTTTGTTAAATTTTGGCCATTTCATACATTCATACAGTGCATTTAACCATATTCATCCTGACTCCTCCTGGAGCCACTCACCTCCACTCCTAACTTCATGTTCTCCTCCTCCTCCTTTGTCTTCTTTTTCTTTTTATGAATCAATGAATCCAATTATTGCTACTCAACTTATTCATGGGTGTGGAGTCATTCACTGGCATGACATTCGTGGTCATTCACAGGGCCACACCCTAAAGAAAACTGACTATCCCTTACCTGTTAAGCCATCAATTGTCAATAGTTCCTCAACTCGAGAGGAGCTCCTCAGCCCCAGCCTCTCAGGCTGAAATGTTGAACGGCTTGATCTCGTGCAGGCCTTGCGCAGATCGTCACAGCTGCCGTGAGACAGTTCATGAGTGCCGAGGTCCTGCCATGTTGGAGGACACTGCTGCTTTCGTTTTCTCCTCAACCTCCGACTCTTCCATTTCTTCTGTCCCTCTTCTTCCATGGTCCCTCCCCGGGGAGGAAGAGGTCATTAACACCATTCTTTAAGCCAAGAGTCAAGGAACAGTATTCTGGCTAAACTAGTTTTTGTAAATGTTTCTTTTCATTTAGCCATTATTCCAAAATAAGAAGTTTTAAAAACAAAATGTAAGCATGATTCCGCTGCACTGTTCTGCAAACCAGATTTGCTCCTTACGAGTAGGCGCAAGCATCTGGCCACTTCATTATATACTTTTGTGTACTTTCTTATTGAATATATGCAATTATATTGTAAATCGCTGTTCATTTTAATTCCTTCTATGACAGATTTGCATTGTATGAATATTTGAAGCTTTGTGTGCAAGTTTTCCCATCAAATGTTCGTGAATTTTCCTTCATATGAAAAACCTGAGGCCACAAGAGCCAGAGACCTTACCCAAGGAGCTAGCTATTTAGTGACAAAGTTGTGATAAAGAAACTTTGAAGGAGTTCCTCCCACAAACCAAATTCTTCACTCGTTACTTCCAATATAGTCTGGTCATTCATTCCACAAAGACACACTAGATGTTCATCTAGCTTACCTCTGCTTGGCATTGTACTAGCGTCTGATGTCATCAAGCTGAACAGAGCAGTCCCTAACATCGAGGGTATGCAGACTAGAAGAAATCAAAGTCCCAAGTACTTAAGACTATGAAACGGTGATCCAGAGAGGAGAGCTCTAGCTCAACCTGGGACAGGAGGAGGGAGGGGAGTTCAAGAATCTCTTCCCTGAAGAACTGACCCTGGAGCTCATTCTTGAGCAATAGCTAAGAGTACATGGGTCGTGAGAAAGTATTTCAAGCAGAGGGGAGTTCCTTCCAGAAGGAAGTCAGAGATTGGCTCTCTGGTAGAACACAAAGTGCTGCCTCTGGGTGCTAGCTGAAGACAAGAACCCAGACAGAAAGAATGAAGGAACTCTGTACAGTTTTACAGATCAAAGGAGATGAACTTCCCATGGAAATTTATGGAGGAATGCTGAGGTTTTTTTCCATGGCTAACCGATATAAGTGATAGTATAAAATCTAAAATGGTACACAGCTCTGTGACCTGGACAAGAATTGAAAAACTGGCATGAACGGGTGGCCTCAGATGGAAAAGACGAAAACCAGAATGATAATATCTGGGAAAGCAGAATTCAAAAGATTGGTAGGAGATTCCAGGTTGAAACACAGAGATCAATGTGAGGGTGACTGCAGGTATCTGGTTCTGGTTTAGACAATGGAGTCTGATGAAAGCCTTCACTACAGCAGATGTGTAGGAGGAAGGACACCACCCCAGGGTGACTGGTAGAAAAGATAACTATAGCTTAAAACATGTTGAGCAGAAAGGACACACAGTCATCTAGTGAAAATGTTGGTCTGAAATTCAGGAGATGGGTTATCCCAGATACCAATCTAGAAAGCATCAGCATCAATGTGACCTCCCTTAACCTCTACGACCACGCAGTGAGGTAGCCACAGCCTCACTTCATAGCCAAGAGAACCAAAGCTGGTCCAGTCATATGGCTACTGAGCTAAGATTTCTTTCTTGGTATCTGGGTCTGAAGCCCACACTCTTTTTTTTTTTTTTTACACCATATTGTCTTCCAAATCCAGAGCCTGTGACTTCCAATTAGGCATCTTTCCATTAGTCCAATCTGTTCCTCACCATACATGAGGTACTCAGGAATATCTACCAGAATGGCTGCATAGAGAAGCATATCTATTCAGAAATCATTATAAATATCTTCTAGACTTTCTCAGAAACCTTCTTTCAGAATTGACACTATACATCGTGTAATAACAAAAACAAGAAGAAATGCCCTTTCCAAGATGAAACTGAAGTCTTCCGGGAAGCCTCTCCTATGCATTCTTTGAGTTTGCTTTACCAAATCGCAGCTCTAAATAGAGGCAGGATAAAGGAGAGCTCCAATGGCTCTCACACAGGCTGTCAAGACTCGAGAGAAACAACTAACACAGTTCTATAGAAGTAACCATCGCTGATAATAGATAAGACCCACTCCACACAACACAAGCCTTCATTTCTTAATGACTGTGCAGATTTGTTTTAAAAGCACCAAATCAAAGAATGTCCTAGTCATTTACCTGAATTTCACATCAGAGAAAGAAGCGATGAGAAGGTAACTCTGAGGGAACCCACTTCAAGTCACAGAGGGCTCAATGGTGACGTGGGAACTAGACCATGGTCTCTCAGAATGGGCATACAGCAATGCCCAAGCACTAAGCAGAGAGCACCAGGACCCCAGATAGGTGTAAGACTGATGCTAACAGGAGCTACCCAGGTGGATCACATGCCCAAGGAAAGGAGTTGAATGGAATTAAAAACACTTTCAAGTTATAAGGGCACAGCAAATTCCAAACTGGAAACCCTGGTCTGCCACAGCCCCATGTTTCCAAAGATCACAGACAAGAATTCTCTACTGAGCTCCACCTAAACCAGGTCTAAAGAGTCCATAAGCATCCTGGAAACACCAAGACCTGAAATGAAGCCTTGACCTCCAGCAGACTTAGGAAACTAGGTGGAGGTGTGGCATGGGGTCCCTCTGAAGCTGTGTGGTGACTTCAGGTAACCAACTTCCAGCCAGCTCTAAGCAAAAGACCCACACAACTTGACATATGACATCTAGGCCTGGACATACCAGTCCCTTGATGAAGCCCAATGCATGTGGTGGCTTTAGTTGTCACTCAGAGGATTTTCTTTCACCACCATGTCACCAGATTTTTTTGTCTTTAATCTTGCTGTGTGAACATTTCTGACAAGTCACAACTGCTATATATACCATTCACCGACACTATTTCAAAGCCTTCCTGTGGCCCAAGTCCTTCTGGAAACTAAGACCAGCGGTCAAGGAAAAAGCAGATATGCGCAGACACAAGTTTTCCCTTGCCATTATGTTCACTTGTAATTATCACAGCACCTCCTGGGTCCTTACTTGTATCAACAGTCATCCATCCATACTTAGGCCACTACCTAAGGCTCAAAGATAGAGCTAAAGCCAATGAAATGACAGAAGATATGAGATTTCCGATTAAAATAGCTAGCCTAGTCTGATGGGCAGGCACTAGGACCCAGTAAGAGATTCTGTCTCAAAAAAATAAGGTGGGTGATTCCTGAAGAATGACACCCAAAGTTGACATCTGGCTTCCATGTGTAAATGCAGTTATGTGCATATACCTGCACGGGACACCTACACACACACACATGTGTGCACACACACACACACAAACACATAGGTGTCTCTTAAACACCTCAGGACACAAGAGAATCAAACTAGTAAGCATGACAGTGGTGTTCATTCTTAAATACCCAAAATGTTATAGAGCCTCGTTATGATCAAGACACACACAGAGTGATTTCTTCATCCCTTGTGACTCACAAAGTGGTCTTCAGAGGAAGAACGAGCCAATCCGATCTCTCTGGTCCCAGCCCACACACCCAAGCCAGGCATGGCTCATGTCCTTCTTGGGATACACTTCTTTGCTTGAATTAAAGACCATCTCAAAAGGAAACGATATTTTCTTAGCTTTCTACAGAACTACACTCTCTGGAGCAGGCTCTCTGATTTCTTGCTTGTTACAACCAAAGCTGGGAGGACAACCCCCAGGTTCCTTCAGTGGCAAGGAAGAAGTTGGGAGAGAAAAAGAGCCTCCTTGTGAAAGGCTTCTTTCCAAAGGCACGTACAGATGAATTCAAATCTGGGACTGCATCCAGGTGGAAATCTTGCCTGGAATGTCTAATGCATTCTTTCTGTTATTAAAACAATATAAGGAACCAGTGGCTCCTTGCTCCCCCGCATGTCATCAACTTGGTTCCTGCTGTGTTGATCATTTACAAGCTGACCTCAAGTGATGCCAGCCTAAAGACCTTTCCATCCTGGCTATTTCTGTTGCACAACAAACCTATGACTGCTGCCTATACTATTTCTACAAGAGTCGTTCAGAAAAACCAAGTCCTTTGCCAGAAGTGACACAACCACTGAGCTACTTCTTGTCTTGTTCCATAGCTCCACCCCACCGCCCTGCCCACAGCCAGTTGACTGATCCACTTTTCGGTTCTGCCTCCTTTCTATTCACACACAGAACTCCTTTTGTCTTTGGGGAAAGGTATTTCCAGGTGGCTATACACACGTGGCACTTTCTTATTCTGGCACAAAGGGGAGCCTTGCCCTGCTTGCCCCAGGGATCAGTGAGTCACCAACACACTGGGAGACAAAGCCTTTCTCAAAGACTAATGACTGGGAACCATAGAACAGGAGCTGAACAGGGGAAGACAGAGGGGGACAGAGGTAGACTTAACTTTGTCTTCCAACAGCCAGTTTGTGACTCTTCTTGGCCACCATATGGCCCAAAGAAACACGGAGTAAAATATGGAAAATTCATACTACACTTCTGCTATTGTGATAAAAAGCAACTTGGAGAAAAGGGGACTTATTTGGTTCACAATTCCAGGTTACCGTAATCAATTGTTCTGGGGACATCTGTGCAGGCAGTTAAAGTATCATGCTCACAGTTAAGAGTGGAAAGAGACTAAACTCATAGATCCTTACCTACTTGCTTTCTCTTAGCTAACTTTCTTCTTTCTTATACTATTCGGGATCCCCTGCCTAGGGAATTGGTGCTGCCAACAGTGGGATGGATCTTCTTACATTAATGCCTGCAGTTAAGTCAATCCCTACATACCCACAGCCAACCAAATCTATACACTTCCTCATTGATACCCTCTTCCCAGGTGATCCTAGGTTATATCAAGTCGATAGTTAGCCATCAAAAGCCCATCATGCTTTTCATCATGATTTTCAACTGGCCTTCCAGAAGGTCACCAATAGGGTTGGTAACTGCCTATCTGTGCTTTTTAGAGTAATTCATGGTTTGGCTTTAGGCATCCAGAATGGTGAGGATTACCCCTGGGAGTCCCAATAGCCAAGGAAAAATCTTATACAAAATGGAATCTACTGATCTCGTAACCTGCAGATCACCAAAGTCAAAGAACAAAGTTCCATCACTGTTTGTCACTGCCTCTAGCCTCTCTACTGGGCCATCCCTCTGGCTCTCTGAGGACATCCTATTTTATCTGAGGCTCAGAGCAGATGAAAAAGCAGTTGTAACATTTACAGCATCTACTGGGGAACAGCCAGTTGTCATGATCTCTGAGAATGAGGAAATACGATGGTACTTTATTTTCAAGTAGCCCGGGAGACTTCAATGATTGCATTAAAATTTTAATCACAAACTCCTTAAGTTAGAAAGAAAGAGAGAGAGAGAGAGAGAGAGAGAGAGAGAGGGAGGGAGAGGGAGAGGGAAGGAGGGAGGAAAGCCCACAAAGGATTCATTGTATAAAAGAGTTTCACCATTTGGAGTTCTTTTATAAATTTGTGTCAGATCACAATTTGCTGTCTGGGAAATGTAAATTAGTTATTAATGAGCCAAAATTCTAACATCAAAGGCTGTGCACCCACATGCCAGAGAGAAACAAAGAACTCTCCCAGCATAGCGACTGCTCCTAGCCGACCTGAATTCTGCATTCACTTTGACGTGCTCTGCTGCCACCGTATCAAGGAGATCGTTCCTCGAAGATGTAATGGCACAGTCACCTGCATCATTACCATCACCTCCACCTGAGCATAGCTAGACTGGCAGAATCCTAGGCAGCAGGCAAGCATATATGCTCAAGGGTGATATTGCAGGGAGCATAGCTCGATGCCTCCCTTCTGTCAGCTTCATCAGATGACCATGTTCAAAGTGCATTTCATGTTTGCAGTACAGCCAGCCCCAAATGGCATGGGGGTGCTGATCTGCTTTTTGAATATTCCCATATCACTTTTTTTCATCTCTACAACCCTTTTATTTTGACTGAGATCAAGAGACGAGCTTAAAACTGCAGAGAGTTTTTGAACTTGCAGAAGTCACAGTTTCTAGTCAGCTGGCTGAAGTCTTGAAGGTCTTTGCTGAGGCTCATTTACTCATTCTTCCAACAGACAAGGCTGTTCCTTAATGGAAGTGGGAGAGACTACATGGTGACAGAGAAGGGTCAGAAAGAGGCAGCCCCATCCTCCCTGAACTCGTTGTCCGGAGAGGACAGGCAGGCAACAAGTGCTCATGTTGTTCTTCATCTGGCATCAAGAGGCAAGAAGGAATAGCCCCAGGCTAGTCCACGGGGAAGTGACTTTTGAGTAGAGAACAGAATGAAGAACAAGTTCTAGGCAGACAAGTTCAAGTGCGGATCAAGGCTATTTATGGCTATCCAATATGTGCATAGCTGGGAGCCCAGAGTTACTCTTTGCCTGCATGCAATCCTTTCTCTCTCCGGAGTGAGGTCTTTGACCTCTACATCCAGGCGAGACTTGAGCCAGACTCTCTTGCAGTCCTTAGCCAGCGGAGGTTGGATGCATCCCAGACTCCCGAGGGCAGGTGTGTTCTGACAGCCATGGAAAGTTGTGTCTTCCTAATACCAGCACCCATGATCCCAAGTCTAGTTTTTAAAAAAAAAAATTCTCCTTATACAAGGCCAACCCTTCTATCCTTTGCCAAGACCTATCTCTGTCTAGATTCCTTCTTGTCATCTACTATAAGTGTCCCTATTGTCAAGGTTTGTCTATCCCCTGGATAACCCTCACCCTTATGGAATCTTCCTGAGGGACTCAGGACCTCTGGAAGAACAACAAATACTTTTAACTGCTCAGTCATCTCTCCAACCCAAGAAAATTAAGTTCTTAACAGTCACATTTTTAGAAGAGATTTTTGGCAAGCCCCTCAGAGTGCTCTAGCACAGCAGAAATGAAGTCGTTCCCTGTTTCCAGAAACACCTATCATCCCTTGAACGCTCAGCTGTGAGGACCTCCTAAAGCAGCTGTCGCACCTCCCACGCAACCCAAATAACTTTTAGTTCTTCTAAAGGGGCCTCCCCATCACTTCCAGGCTCGCTGGCACCCATTCCAAAGGGAGTCTCACAGACCGAGAAGCAGAAGCAGCAAACAAGCTGAGCCCTCAGCCTCAGGAATTAGGGAAGCAGGACACTGGCTAGTCTACTCTTGATAGTCACAGAACACAGAGCTCCCTAACATTCTGCAGTACAAAACTTGACCTAGGACACGTGGTCCAAAGAGCTCACTTGGGCATGGTTCTCTGTACCACGCACACATGCCCATCAATAAGAGGTAAAACATATATCAAGAAAAATTTAAAAGAGTGGTAGACATTGTACAGTGTGTACAGAGAGTGTACAGTGGTAGACATTGACAGTCACATCAATGGGAAGACTGAAGCAGGAGCATCCAGAATTCCAGGCCAGCCTTGGCTACATATAGCAAGGCCTTGCCTCACAACAAAGGATAAATAAGAAAAGACATAGTCCATCTCAAGAACACCAAAATAAGCATCACAGTGAAGCAGAAATGGAATGGAAATACAAAGTAATATTCAGGGCTGGAGACCCAGAACGTCTAGGCTCCTGTTCAGAAGGCAGAAAGTGGACATTGAACATTTCCGAGGAGCAAAGAGGTCCAGCCTCATTATGTAAGAGAGTGGGCACCCTGTTCCCTGCTTGATGAGCATCTGCTAACATCCTGAAGAAGAAAATGTATGCAGAACACGCCTCGAGACCTGCTGCCGTTCATTCTTTATGCTTGCCTAACATTGTCTGAGGCTCAGGAGTGAGCCAGATGGGGTGGTTAATTCTGACTGTCAGCTAGATTAGATTACAACTCACCCTCAGAATTATTGAAGCTTATCTGTGTGTGTGTGTGTGTGTGTGTGTGTGTGTGTGTGTGAGAGAGAGAGAGAGAGAGAGAGAGAGAGAGAGAGAGAGAGAGAGAGAGAGAGACTCCCAAATATAATTAAATTATTGGGAGCTCTGACCTAATAAATGGGTTATTCTATTGACCAACTGGATGATGAACGAAGTCACTGGGGAGGTGGTAAAAGGTAGAAGGACTTTTTCTTGTACTCACATCTTCCTGCACCACTCCACTCCACTTCCTCTCTACTCTAATGTGAGCTGTTCCTGCCATGGTAGACTGAACCTTCTGACATCCTTACCCAAAATAAACTCTTCTTCCTTTAAATTGCTTATGTCACACAAAAGTGCCGCATAAGAAAATAATGTGCTCTGAGTCCCGGCAGGAGGCCTGGGATGTTGCAAGATAATTCCACCAAAGAGCACACATAGACGGTCTTAACGATGAATAGAAAGACTATTGCCAGCTGACAACTGCGTGGGAAACTTGCCCAAATGGTATAGCCCCAAACTTCACCATGCTTTGCCTTTTATGCACTAAACCCACATCCTGGATGACACACTTTAGTTAACAAGAACAGTTAGCAAGAAGCAAAACTGAAGAAGTCAAAAAAAAATTTTAGTACATTTAAGGGGCTATTCCAGACCCTGGAACTATGGACTGGGTCTTTGATGAGGTAGGACTTTGTTCTGGTTTAGTCAGGAATTGGGGCCTATGTGCTAGGCTCTAAGGTCACAATGACACCTCCAATGTGGTCAATTGTGCTAAGGTCTCTGGCTGGTTATGGAGGCATCATCACTGAAGAAAACATCTGGATTCAACCCCTGTACAGAAAGTGGCAGTCTACTCAATCCTAGTGTCGTTGGAGTAGCATTGGGGACTGGAGCTGTAGTTCATTGGAGTGGAAACAATCCATCAGATGAAATACTCCATGGAAAAAACTAGTCTCTCTTTATCTAAAGCTGCTCTGAGCCCGCACTTTTTGTCACGGTTCATGATAAAAAAAATAAAATAAAATAAAGCCCTGGAATCAAACAGACCTGGACTCCTGTCTATTCTCTGATGTACTTTATCATTTTGCAGCTACTCCACTGATTAATGATAATACCTACCACAGAAGCAGCTAAAGGAAGTCTTACCATCTACCTATACAGTCTTCCCGTCTATAATTTGACTGATAATGTTTACTTCACAGGGTTGTAAGATACCAGGAGCTCATATGTGTAACCACACAGCACAGAGAGGGTACCCGGTCTTGATGGTAATTATGATCTGTTGATGCCCTCGTTGTCTACATGAGAGAATGGATCCTGCAGATACACAGTCTTATCTCCTGAGCAGGAAAATTGACAGGGTGCCGTTCTAGCTGAGCAAGAAATCTGTTGAATATGTGATAACCCCTGCGAAGAGTTTATAAAACTAGGTTCCAGTCTGTGATACTAAGGAAGCCGGAGTCTATATTCTCAGAGAAGTTAAGGTAGCTTTATGTGTGGAATCAGAGATTCTCGGAATGCTCTCAATAAGAACATCTGAGTTCTTATCTCAGGGCCTCAGTTTCCTTATCTGTAGGGCTAATGACAGTACACAGCACACAGGAACATGTGACATTAAATAAGATAATATTACCTTTATGACACTGTTTCAGACTTTTCATCACTCAGATGTGGCACACACCTGAGAGAAATATCTTAGAGAAAAGGAAGAACTTGGACTGAGCGCCCCAGGTGTTTCAGCCCTTCATGGGCAGCTAGGAGAAGATGGTTAAGCAGAGCCATCCATATCAAGGCTCCCAGAAATCACAAAGAGTGTCTGTGGTTCCAGGCTCCCTTCTTCTACCCATTTTATCCTACCTAGGTTTCTAGTCCATAGGTGGGGTAACTGATCCCCAAGCTGGGTCATCTCCCACTTTGTGAATCCTCAGAGATGGGTAGCAGTGTGTTTTACCACCTTCCAGGCACTTCTCAAGTCAATCAAGGTTATGGTCAAGATAAACTATCACATACCACAACTACCCAAACTACCATTTTGGTGTTTGGAGTTATTCACGCCAAAGCAGATGGCTAGACACTGGTAGTGCCAAAATTTGAAATCCAGGTATACAAAGCTCCAAAACTTGACCTTTTGCCACGTTCCAGTTACCTTGTTACCTCAAGGGAACTCACTGTACAAAAGCCCTTTGCTGTTCCTCAAGGTGTTTGAGAGCAGGAATTATATGTCTTCTTTTCCCATTTAGTATATGGGTTTATATTTTCCTCATTAAAACATTCCTTAAGCTAAATTTGAAAGGCTGATTGGATAAATGAATGCATTCATGCATAACGTAAATGAAAAAAAAAAAAGATCCTTACTAAGGAAGTACAGATCAAAAATACTCAGTCAAAAGCAGAAAGAATAAAGATAAAGAAGGGGAGAAGGAGGAATAAATTGGGGGAAGATTTGTGTAGTCGAGTGACAATGGGACCCTCTGAAGGATAAAGGTGAAAGGTTGTCGCCTTGACAGTAAAGAAAGGTGTGGGAGGTATACGGAAGCAATGGCTGGCAGGAAGGGGGGACAGCTGAGGACCAGTGATGCTCTCAAGACCACTGCTGTGAATGGGTGAGCTGTGTAGTGCTGAGCACACAGCAGGAATTGTGTTTGCTTCCTATGACATGGGATGAATCTGATGCTCCTAAGCCCTATTAACTCCCATTTTGGAGTTGGGGGGGGGGGGGACACACACTAGGTTGAAAATTCTGGAAAGGAAAGAGATCCTCAAAAAAAAATTAAATTAAAATTTTTTTTAAAAGTGTCCTTGAAAGGATCAAAGAGTTGGACCTAGAATTTTTAGGCTTGAGGGTTACAAACCAGTATTTTAGGAAGGGGGACAAAGAACGCAGTGGAGATTGTTAGAACACATCGCCCTTTGAAAGACTATGTGAGTGAGAGTGGGATGGGTTTGTTTGGGTCCTCATGCAATGCCTTCCTCCCCTTTCTGAAACTGAGTTGTAGTCAAAATATGTTTAAAATAATAGCTGTTGACAAAGAAGTTGCATTCAAGTTCTCTATGACAACCACACAGCAATGAACCTAGCCCCCTGCGCAGAGCTTCTGCAGTTCAGGTTAAACTCATCCATCCTGTCTGTCTGTCTGTCTGTCTGTCTGTCTATCTATCGATTGATCAATCCATCTATCGATCAATCTCCTTATCTCTGTCCATATCCCCCTTCCTTTAATAAGCATTTACTAAGTAACTATCTGTAGCCTACCATTTACGTCCTTAGGTTAGGTAGCTAGTCACAGTGTAGTGTTTCTTAGTAGTTAGGATTACCTCTGAGCATCTGAAACCCCTGTAACACAGGCTTGGACCCGTTCTACTCTTTTGTACAACCTAATGCCAACCTAACCCTGCTTTCTCTCTCCTTTTTCAAAACCATTCTTCTTCTTCTTCTTCTTCTTCTTCTTCTTCTTCTTCTTCTTCTTCTTCTTCTTCTTCTTCTTCTTCTTCTTCTCCTCCTCCTCCTCCTCCTCCTCCTCCTCCTCCTCCTCCTCCTCCTCCTCTTCTTCCTCCTCCTCCTCCTTCCTCTTCCCCCTTCATCTCCCCCCCTCCTCCTGCCCCTCCTCTTCCTCCTCCTTCTCCTCCTCCTCTTCTTCTGAGACGTGGATAGGTAATTATGGCCTCTCTATAACTACAACATTTATCCTCTGACACATTCACTTGGCTCATGTGAATCTGGCCAAACCTGGCCCCAGACTTAGCACCCACCCAACAGTCCCCCACCTACTCAGATGGCTGCTAGATATGAGCACTGGATAGAGCCCTCTTTCCTGAGAGAGCAAAGGCTCTGTCCTCTCCCACCCAAAAACATTATGACTCTGCAAGGCACCAAGCAGAATTTACTTATGACATGCCATATACATTCTTTGGGGATACCTTTAGACCTTACTTGGCAAAGGCCCTGGAGATGGACAAGGTAGCTTCACACGCATGCTGCTATGCTAACTCGGGCTTCTGTGTTTTGCTCTCTATTGAGGTCAGAGTCTTGTTTTTCCCCTTCCATTTCACAGACAGCCCCTCCAATTGTGGTTTTCACTTCAGGCATTCATATCACAGTCTCAAATGTGGCTTTTTGTACTGAACTCATTAAAACAAAAGAAAGCTTTCTGTTACAAGGCTGGGAAGGAAAAAAAAATCTGCAAAAGGCCCAGTGCTTTGGCACCATGGGAAATGAAAAGCGAATAGCTTGGAAAGAGCTACTTTAAAGTGCTGCTTCGCAGAGATCACACCAAGGCTTATGAGGTTAATAAATTGACCTGAATTGAATAGTTCATGGCACTGTAACCGTCTAAGGAGGGCCCTAGAGAACACCCTAGGGAGCAAAAGCTGCAAGCCCCAGTGTCTCTTTCATCCAAGGAAGCTCTGTTGTGATCTATTTTACATGCCAGCTTTTTAACCTGAGAGTTGGTTTGAAAGGGGAGCTTCACTATTTCAATAACAGGAAAGCAACAAAACTGTCCTATGCCAAGTTTTTTTTTTTGTGATGTTAAATTGAACCTAAATTTGCATCTAAGAAAAAAATACTATAGGCAAATGCTAAAGACTAGTTAGTTGATATGTATGATTTGGGGCCAATCAGGGGAAATTTGACTTGACTTTTTGGTTGTGAGTCTAGTCTTCAACAGCTGAGCCATCTCTCCAGCCCAGAAATTTTATTAATATTTGCAGGTTACATAGAAATATATCCCCTAAAATTAGATATGTGAATGGATACACAAGAGGATAGATCGACAGACAGATCCGTGATTTAAAAGAAAAAAAAAAAAAAACAATAACCAAAAAAACCCAAGGCAACAAAACACCAAGGTCAGCTCTGCAGGTCTGTTCACAGGTATCTTCGTGGAGTTTTTCAACTTTGAGGGTGTCTGAAAGTTTTCCTAAAATAAAGGCACGGCACACCATACATGCACGGTCTAATAAACTTTTGTGCCCCTCTCACTTCCCCATTTAAAAAAGGAAGTGTAAGTTACATCTATACCACCTCATTATAAGGCCAATGTTGTTGTTATGAGAAGAAAACACGAAGAATTAATGTAGCAGTGCCAGCAACGTGAAGCCACACCTCAAGTGTTTTGTCTAATTAATCATTCCTTTACTAAATTTACATTCCATACCATTTAAACTTCTCAGAAGCCACACGATTGAATTGCACCGTCTTTCATTCATACAGTACAACAACTTCTTGTATAAGTAAATAAGGAAGCTCTTTCACACACATGGCTTTATTTGAACCAGGCAGTTCTATAAGATGGGTGGAAAATGGCTGCTTCCATTTTAGAGACAGTGAAACTGAAGCCACGACTTCATAGGGCTGTCTATAGCTGTACACTTATATCTGGAAACAAGTCATGGCTTCCTGTTGGGTGCCAATGACAGGAGGAGGAAGCCACATACCATAAATGAGAACGTGTACAGTCTAGAGAATTAGTGGTGGTATTTGGACTGTGTGTGGAGGGGCAGATTGCTAAGACAGATTCTTGGGGGAAGAGAAGGAAGTTACAGAAAGATAAGTAGAGTTGTTGCTATTTATGTCATAGACACCCACCCAAAATAACAAGGCACACCACACACCCTTTATAGGTCCATGCGGATGTATAAATGCTAGGCTGGGGTGTGGAAAAGCATTCCTGTGCTAGCCATGGTGGTACTCTCTGAGGAGAAGCGCGAGGGCTTCAGACAGGTATAGGACTTGTCTAAGCATCCCAATGTTTCTAAGCATCCCTTTAGACACAATGTTGCAATGTTTTACTGAGAAAATGTCTTGTGAATTAGTAAAACAGCATTGCAGAGACAAGGAAGGAAAAACTATTGGTGCAACAACCAAGAGCTGGAGCAAGGGGGAGGAGAAATAACCTGTAAAAAAAAAAAGATTAGGAAAGATCCAGGTGGTTAAGACCAGAAAGAAAAGATCCTAAGTTCCAAGCCAGAGGGTGAGTACTGCCAGCAGGACGCCACTTTCAGGGGGTTGGTACTTAGAGTGGATTGGATGGAGAAATAGAAATTGTATCAAAAGCCACAAGAGCAAGAAGCAGGAAGGATGAGAAAGACGCCAGACACATGGAATCTTCTAAGTGGGCTTGACCTGACTGGAGAGGTGAACTGAAGAAAGCAATACTTGAGACAGAGAGGATTAAAGACTTTAATCCATGGGGTGGGTGCCACGTTAGTTTCAAAGAATATTTTGTAAAATGTGTTTGAGTAGTAAAAATAGTAATTTCTCCCAAAGTATCAAAAGTAAGCAGATACATTCCCCGCCCCCCTCCGATGAGCTGAGTTAGTTGCATAAAACTCTCTTGGCATAGGACCTGTCACACAAGTAATGTTGACAATGATGTATGTATTGAGCTGTCTGACACGTCGCACACGGCTGTAAGTGCTTTTATCTATTATAACGTTTAATCTCCGTGACAGTTTTATGTAATACACGTTGTTACTGTGCCCATTTGACATTTGCGGAGTCATGTTGTGCCTTGCCTGAGGGCCTCTCAAACAGCAAGCTCACAGGGCAAGAATCAACACCCTGTCAGCTTGACTGTATCGGTCCTACCTGCCTTTCAGCAGATGAGAACACTGGAGTCTCAGAAAAGCTGACAGTGATTAAGTCGCTTACTAGTCTAAACACTGCCAAATGTTCTCCTTTACCATATACCCCAGCATTTTAACTCAGTTGCCAAAAAAAAAAACAAAAACAAAAACAAAAACAAAAAACAAAACTTGTTTGAAAGGCAAAGCAAAAAACATTTCAAGCTCAGTTAATTGAAAAGATCCAATTAGATATAACACACACACACACACACACACACACACACACACGACTTCATTTAAAAGACATTTTATCACTGGACGGTGATGGCTTACGCCTTTAACCCCAGCACTTAGGCAGAGGCAGGCAGATCTCTGTGAGTTTGAGGCCAGCCTGGTCTACAGAGAGACTTCCAGGACAGTCAGGAGTGCACAGAGAAACCATGTCTTCAAAAAACCAAAACAAAATAAAATAAAAGGCATTTCACCCTAAGAAAATAGAGTGGCTCATGAGAGTGGGGGAGGGTGACCCCGGAAAGCCCATCTGCTGCATCTTGTAAGGAAGAGATGGGGGGTACATTCCCTGTGCTCATCAGACACCGCCATGAAATGCTCTAGAGCCATCGGAGGAAAACCCACGCTAAGAGTGTCTGTGGATGTTTGAAGGGAAGGAGCTACAGTCAAAGGTCACTGGACCAAGACAATTGAGACAGGACGAATTTCAAGGCGTCAAGAGATAAGTAAATGCTGGGCCCTTAATTAATCATTCATGAAAAATGTACTTTCCTCAGCTTTGCCCTTAAGCTCCAGGCCAACCACAAAGCTAGAATGCTTCCACCAAGAAGTCTCAATAACTACACTCAATAAGCTAAAATTAGCAGGGCCCAAGACAGCTACGTGGTGGCAAACAAGGACACGAGGAGACTGTTACCAAGAGGGGAAAAGAATCTGGCCCCATAAAATGCTTTCAGTAAGTCCCAAAATCAACTCAGATGTCAACGTGGCCAGGCAAAATCACAGCATTCGCTTTTCCAGTTGACTTTTAAATCACTGATTTGGAAGCCAGGCAGCCAGCGGACTGATATGTTATTTTCCCAGTGGCTTGCTGGAGATTGTCAGGTGTGACAGTTCCGACGCAGTTTACAATAACAGCTTCGGTCCCTACTTTTCAGAAATCCTGAATCCTGCCTTTGCTAAACACGCTGACTGTTCCCTGGAGCCTACAGATCATTCCTACAAGTGACTAAAGTGAGACAGAAAGCTTGGCGTAGAAAGGAGACCAAGCCACACATCACCACAAGACAGACAGGCAAGACTCCTCCTGCACTGAGAGTTTAACATGAGCTGCCAGATACCCACAGGAGCCGAGGGGATTCAGCAGTGATGAAGACAGAGTCAAGATGATGCCTATTGGAAATGCATGCATGCATATGTAAATACATACAAAATAAACAATAAACAATATATTTTAAAGAGTTTTTATTGATTTTTCTGGAGTGAGCTAAGATTTGATGGTGATCTACTGGTCAAGGCACATTGCAAAAGACTTTTTCCCCTCTTGTGCTCAAATGTCTTGGTCTAATACCTGGTGGGCAATGGAGTGGTCATCTTTGCTCAGACACTGCCCAGTTACCCAGCTGTGGAGGTTAGGAGGTACTCGGGATGCTAAGCCATCCTGAAGACAATTTACACTGAGTCCATAATTTCCCACTCACGGGACAGCCCGAAGTAAATCTAACTAATGGCTTCCTAACAGAGGTGGAAACTGAGGCACAAAGAGGCCAAGAAAACTCCCTCAGGTGGCATTTCTAGTGAGAATAAAACCAAAATGGTACCTCGGACTTGGAGCTCTGAAAGGCAGGCCCTTAGCTATGATGATATACTATCTTACAAATAATAGTAGGAACTATAATTTTTACTATCATAAAATGCAATTATCTATGAACCAGATTTCTTTCAAGGCACAAAAAATATCTCTTTTTCTAACATGAGACCAGAAGTCAAGTCAGAAGATTTCTTCCTTGGAGACAAGAATCATACTTCTTGCTGTTGCTTAAGTAATCAAAGATCCTGCGCTGTATTCCTGTGCACCACAGTCCCTCCCATCGTCGGGCATAACTAGTCCTAAGTATAGCCTTGCTGTACTCAAGTGCATACTGTGTATTTGTTTGTAAACACTGCTGTGAATACCTTCTTTCACATACATTTATCACCACCTTTTCCATCCTACCTTACTCATCTCTGCTTGCCCCACTCCCACTGCCAGGATTTTAGGGACAAGAATCCTGCCTTATCAATATTTACTGTTAGGTAATAATTACAATGTATTAAATGATAACAAAAAATTCATCAGGTGCTTGCTCTGGCACCCAGACTACCACAGCATTCTGCATGCTTGAGCTCAGTTAAGGCTCCCAGCAACTAAGATAGGAGCCAAGACTAGCTTTCTGCCCAGTGAATAATAGGTGACTGGACACGTGTCGAACATCTAATAGGATTTGAGAGATTTATATTCTATAGCATTGTAATTCTACTTTCCTGAAAAAAAAAATTCATTATAAAACCCTTGAAGGGGGAACAAATACAGCAGAGATTGCTAGAGATCTAACGACCTGGAGATTTGCATTTCTGTAGGTGAGATGTTGAGGCTCTCCATGAGGATAAATTAGGCAAATCCATAACCAATGGGAATCCACCTCTGTCCAGCCCCTCAAGGACTGCGACCATGACCTTGCTTTGCCTACAATAGTTGATTGGGGCCTGACTTCCAGACAGACTGAGGCCCAGCTTCCTTTAACTCGCATCTTCAGTGTGGACGATGTGTTAACTGTCATGCAGTCCATGAATGTCACCTTCCAGGCCAGCATTCCTCCTGTGAACTGCCTGTCTCAGCCCAACCCACAGTCCAGTGTAGATATAACTCTGTGGCTTGGGACATCTTTGAATTTGTACCAAATGAGACACCGTATTCTTCTAACAGAGGACCAACAGTTATAAAATGATCAACCCAGACCTTGGTGTGTACACGACACAGAAAACACCGCCTTGATGAATGTGTGTACTTTTTAAATTCATACTTTGAAAGATGTGAATACTATCCTTTCAGTGTTCAGATGGGCAAGCATATTCTTTATCTCAACAAAATCAAATTAGAGGTTTGTATCGTTCAACAAAAATGGAATTTATATTCTTCTTATTATGCCTGTTTTTCCCTTTGAGACGGGGTCTTGCTTTGTGCCCTGGCTAGCCTGGCATTATGTGGCAGCCTAGGCTGGCCTCATAAATCTTTCTGCTTTAGCTTCTGAGTGCTAAGATTACAAATGAACACACTCACCGGCAGCTTTATTATTCTTTTTAAACTTTAATTCTCACTAGTAACACAACTATCTCCCCATGTTTGTTCATAGAAGCCCACCAGATCAGTTGTTTATTGTCATAGTCATGGTATATAGCAAATTATCTTCAAAATGTGTGCCCTTCCCCCAGCCTTGAATAGGCTAAACAAACCTCCAACGGGTTTACAACCTGGCTGGTCAGCGTCTGGCCTTGCCACATTTGCATTTCCTACTAGTCTTGAAGAGTTGACCGCCTACTGAGTTTACTTTACAACTCAATTCAGCTGAAACAAAGTAACAGAACCCAGCTGAAACAAAGGGATGGGTCTTTGGGTTTTGCCTATATAAACACAGAGCTGAAAAATTAAACTTTGATCATCCGAACTTTTGTCTTGGGTCCATATTTCTCTGATCCGCCTGTCCTATTTCATCCCCAGTCCCCCTTCCAGGTGTACCCGGTTCTCCATGGCTGCTGGACAGCTACAGACCCAATGAATTCAATCCTCAAAGCAGCCCTGAAGAAGGGGTCCTATGGCCTCCGTCTGACAATAAGGAGGTTTCTGAGCCATGAGGCAGAGGGCTGGTGACTTGATTTGGATCATTCTTCCATGAAGGGATACAGGTGGACTTTAGACTCAGAACTTAGTGCAGACCTGTAAAACTCCTCTCTGTGACCAGTCAGATCTGCCTCCTTCCACGTGAAGCATGATGGGATGTCTTATTTACTTTTCCTCTGACCTTTCACGAAGCCAGATTCAGTCTCGGTCAAAGCCATTACTTACAGTTCCCATGAGCACAGACTCGTTTTCTTAGATTTAGAATTTTTCACTTTTATTTCATTAGAACTCATGGAATAAAAAACAAAACAAGCTTCTTTAATTTTTAGAAGGTATATTTAGCACAAATTTTAGAAGTATCAGAATCTATTCAGTGTTCATGGCACCAAATAGTCTTGGGTTTTAACTGTGGTCAGTGTCCTAGGCTCTACCTCATAGCCTATTAAAGGACATTGTGGATCTGGGATTGTAAGTAATTACTGGGCAGAGAGTCACTTCCACTGGACCAAAGTGGAAATTGAGTGACATACAGGAAAACACAAATTTTGGAGGAATGGAAAACTACTTAATGGACAGTTGTCAGTCTCACAGGAGTGACACAAAAACCTTTAGATTTATAATAAGCTTAAAAGCACGAGAGCTGGGCAGATATCAAACCTCTAGGCTATTTTGTCTGCTTCCCTGTGGTGATCCCCAAGATATCACTTGCTGTGTTCCACCTGGGCCACTCCTACTCCACATGGCCACCCATGCACTCACAATGGTGACTTCCTTCTTTCTCTCCTGGCTTCTCCTGATCCCTACATCAGTCCCCAAGCCTGGGAACCTTTGCTCTACCCTCTCTCTCCCACCTTGCCCAGAGTACAGGCATCTTTATTAACCAAACAGGGATAACTTGTGGGGCAAGATTTACATAGCCTCATTTGGTGTAAGTGAGGGTCTCTACAGAGAGGGCAACCAGACCTTGGGGGGCCTGTATTTAGCATTTGAATGCATAGCACCACCAGACCAACCCCCTACATCTTTATTTGTGAAACAGGTTCTCGTCATGTGGTTCAGGATAGCCTCAAACTCACTATTTAGTCCTAGCTTTCACTTTAAGCCAGACATTCTCCTGCCTCAGCCTCCGCCAAGTGGGTGTCAACACTACAGGCATACTCATAGAGAGGGGATTAGCTGCCACCCACAGGGGACTTGCACCAGAAAGAAACAGCATTTGTTCTAGATGGGGGATTTTCCTATGCACTGACAACCAAGACAGGGGACAAGGATCCATACTGCGCCACAAAAGACGACAAGGTGGCTGGGAAAGTGAATACCTGAAGCTCAGTAGTCTTGGTTGTGCTTTAATTTCTTACCACTAATCCTTAAGGGCAAAAGGTCTTCAGGTGCCCAAGCAATCTCCAATAGGTAGCTAATCTCAAACCATGTGCAAACAGATTTAGAGAGGAAATTCCAGATGGGGAAAAGCCATGTAGGAGACTGAGGAAGGACTGCATAAAAAGGTCAATGAACTCTTATGCCCCAAGAAGGATGGAAAACTTGTCTGGAAGTGCAGTGTCATGCCAAACGTGAAGTAACACGGACACAGAAATTGACACCCATAAGTGCTGGAGCCACTGACCCCTGGCATCTTTATTATTATTATTATTATTATTATTGTTATTATTGGATATTTTTCTTTATTTACATTTCTAGCGTTTTCCCTTTTCCAGGTCTCCCCTTCCAGAAATGCCCTATCCCACCCCCTCTCCCCTGCCTCTATGAAGGTGCTCCCACACCCGCTCACTTCTGTCTTCCCACCCAGGCATTCCCCTACACTGGGGCATTGAACACTCTCAGGCTCCAGGGCCTCTCCTCTCACTGATGTCCAGCAAGGCCATCCTCTGCCCCATATGTGGCCAGTGACCCCTGGCATCTTTAATAGAAGCTACAGAGAAGCCTGGAGAGAATGTTCAGGAGGCTGTCATCTCCTTTATATTCATCTGTACATCAAAACAGTTTAAATGTTGAATTTGTAGAATTTTAATGAAGTCAAGGTTCACGTTAATGGAAAATTTAGAACAAACTACAGAGTTATATTAGCCCAGAGGTTTGATCACTTCCTTAATAGGTCAAGTATCAGGAAACGATAAATGGTAGTGTTTTGTTTTGTTTTTTTTTCAAATAAATACTTTGAATCAATAAGGATTAGTGAGAACTAAAACTAACAATAATTTAATTAATGAAAATAATTTAGTATGCATATAAGTTAAGCTATGAGGTATTTGTAGTACCCCTGGTTCTCTTCATTTTTATTTTAGTCAAGTAAAAGTTAAATGCATTCTTCACATACAACATGCTGTTTTAAAACAAATATACATTGGGAAGATTTACATTACTCCACATTTTTGTCAGCTATTTGCATGGTATTAAAATGCTCTCGCTCGTTTTTAAGTTTGGAAGCAATTGTTCACAACAAAGGATTCATTGAGTAAATAGTAGCATACAGATATAGTAGAATACTTTTAAAGAATTAAAAGTAATGAGGTAGACATAAATCTATGTAAATGAAGAGACATTTACACTTCACTGTTGGGGTTAGAATTATTAAACAGTCTGTCTCATATGAGTGTATTATAAAACAGTCTGTCTCACATGGGTTCATTATTGCTAAAAAGGAAAGGCACGGTGGAAGAATTAAGCTAATAAGGACACTCCGTGTTAGAAAGCATACTGTAAGTGAAGAAGCAAAAACAATAAGCATCTCTCCTGCTTGCTTCTCAGTTTTGCCCACTAGTGCTTTCTGTATTCTAAAATGAATGGACTCTACCAACATTATCTTCTAAAAGAATATAACTACAACGAGGTGTTTGCAATGTGGAGTAAGAGTTTGGAGATTAAGTAAAGAGTGCCTGATCCTGAGGGGAGCGTCAGGACTGAGATCCAAGCACCACAGAGCACAGAGGGCAAAGGCCAAGAGCACAGCTTAGGGCTCTGCTCAGCCATAGCAATCCTGGCCCCGCTGCTTCATTTCTTTGCCATTTCTTTACCCATAGAACAGCAGTGGGCCGGTGAAATGGCTCATTGGCTAATAGCTCAAGTTTGATAGCGTCTTTGATCCCCAAACCCATGGAACGTTGGCAAGAAGCCAACTCCACAAAGTCAGCCTCTGATTCCCGTAAATGCACCATAGCAAGTGTGACCAAACACGCGCCATGTACTCTCACACGCCAGTGACAATAAATGAATAAACGCTAAAAAAAATCACAGAAAATTGATCTCACCATCCTTCTGTGCCGTCAGATTGATACAAGAACAAGAAGTTTCTTACTGCCAACTCTAGAATAGGCTAAGCTTCATAAGAACTTGCTTCTTAAAAACTTTTCTTTTAATGAGTCCCGAGATAAAGAGGGGAAAAAAGAAATGACTTTGTCCCATCTCCCTCTTAGCGTTGAGTCGGTTTATCAGATAGACGCCTAGCACTTCATTCTTTTCAAATACGGTTCATCATCTTAGTTTCTTTAAAAAAAAAAAAAAAAAAAAAAAAAACCAATTCCCTTCTTCTCCCCTTTCCATGAAAGCTCTTGGGGGAAGTTTTGCTTTATTGCTAATGGCTTTCTTTATGACTGGTTGATCAATTCAGCTGAGATTAATTGAGCATGAAGCTTGCAGCATCTGTGCAGACATTTATCAAGAGGAGGCAGCCCATCACACATGAGCCCACCGGCTCTCATTACTGTGCTCCGGCTCTCATTCCAGCAGGTTGGCGTGCACCTGAGCCTCAAGTGGCCAGCAGGCAAGCCTTGACGCCTGTGCGGAGCACTGGAAAGTAGAGACCTCCTATGCCGCTCTCCTCCCCAACAGAAGGTACCCTGCTATAGCTGATCTTCAGAAACCCATTATGCTGAACTGACTGCAGGCTCAGCCCAGCATCTTCTGTAACACATTAAAATGCTTTAATTTAATTTAAACCAGACATAGCCTGGATTCGGTCCAATGATGTTCCAGTAATGAAGTATCTTAGAAAATAAATGTTCTTAAAGGCAGTATCTGTATGGACTGTGCACAGTACCTTCATAGGGGTTTAACATAGGATTCCTGCTTTTAATTTATTTGCCATAAGTACAGGTTGCCTTTTGTAGATGAATAAACATACATGATGTGTGCAAATGCACAGCCGAAATGCACTGTACTGACAACAATGTTAATAATCACTATATATTTTACACTGTCAGGACTTAGGCAGCAGGCAATGTTGTAAGCCTCTTATAAATATGACCACATTTAATACTTACAGCCTATTAAGTATAGATCTTCTTGTTTATTTCTTGCTTTCCAGATATAATGAACACAGCAAACTAGGATTCCACCTTGACATCTTGTACCGCCTCCCTTGTGTGTATGTGTAGACTTCACCTATACACTTATTTAGTTGCCCCTTCCCATCCCTACTCAAATGCAGAAATGCAGGAAATCAGCAGCTGGTTAACATCAACATTTAAACGGTTTACAGTAGGGCCTCTCCAAAGGAGTCACTGAAGTCCAGGTGCCCTGTCCCTTCCCAGGGCAGAAAGAAAAGAGACAATGTCTTTATCCAAAGCTTGCATTTCCTTTCCTTCTATAGACAGGATTGTGTGTGTGTGTGTGTGTGTGTGTGTGTATTTGTGTCTGTGTCAGTGCATATGTGTATGTGTTTATGTCTGTGTGTCTCTTTGTATCTATATCTTTGCATGTGTGTGCGTGTCTGTTCGTGTATTTGTGTTTCTCTCTCTCTCTCTCTGTGTGTGTGTGTGTGTGTGTGTGTGTGTGTGTGTGTGTGTATGCCCGAGTGTCTGTGTGTCTGCGTGTCTGTGTGACTACTCTCTGAACACTAACAAGTATATATGATGTCCTGAATCTTGCACCCCACAGTGTTGGCTAATTTTTTGTCAAGTTTTCTAGGCCATTGCTACTCAGTTACCTTGTCAAACAAGACTGCAACATTGGGGTGACACTTCGGTAGAAATTGGTTTACTCTGAGTAGAAGAGATGGTCGTCCTCGTGCTGGCAGACTTCATAAGGCAGTTGGCACCCTAAAGAGAGCAGAGATTGTTGAACAGAGGGAATTCTCCAGCACTGGACCTTCCACCCTGCCCTACAAGGTCTGCTCTGCCTGGACATCCATCCTGCCAGCCTGGCCTATGTGATTTGGACTTGCAGGCCTCCATCATCCTGTGAACCACCTCCTCAAAGAGCAAAGATTTTCATAGCTTGGTACCTCCTGTGGGTTCTGTCTCCTGGAGACCTCTGAGAACACTTCCTACAGTCAGCCAGACCCTGGGCCCATGAGGTTGCAAAAGCTGTCGCTGGGGGTGAGACAGCTTTGAAAAAAGGGTGTGACTCCGTGAGTCAGAGCACCCTGCAAGTATGAAGCCTAAGTGGTGGTTGCTCCATAAAACGTCCCTTGTCCAGATCCTAGAAAAGCACTGTCCACTCAGATGTCCAAGAATGAAGAAGGGTGGGGGGGGGAGGTAGAACTCTGTACCTTCCCAATATTTAAAGAGACAGGCTGTGCATGGAAGAAAGCAAAGCTGTGACCTCTATCCTGCCCTGGCCTTTTAAACTCTGCATCTCTGAACTCAAAGACAAGGATTCTTGTTCAGTACCAAACACATGGAGGGAAAAAAAACCTGGGAGAAAAACAACAATGACCAAAGGAAATCCTTTGTGGGTCACTTCCTACAATTCCATAGCTACCATTCAACCATTCAAGGAAGAAGAAGAAGGAGGAGGAGGAGGAGGAGGAGGAGGAGGAGGAGGGGAAGGAAGGAAGGAAGGAAGGAAGGAAGGAAGGAAGGAAGGAAGGAAGGAAGGAAGGAAGGGAGAGAGAGAGAGAGAGAGAGAGAGAGAGAGAGAAAGAAAGAAAGAAAGAAAGAAAGAAAGAAAGAAAGAAAGAAAGAAAGAAAGAAAGAAAGAGAGAAAGAAAGACAACACAACTCACAGACTTTGGCCACCTCATCTGTCAAAAAAAAAAAAAAAAAAAAAAAAAAAAGACTAAACCTAATCTTAATGGGGGGTCACTTTCCACTCCTTGTCCAAGTTATTTTGCAAGAAGCAGCGGTCATCAAGGTAGAGCGCAAGTGCCCTCCTGAATGTCTCTGGCTGGAGCAGCCTTTTCATGCTAATCTCCCCTACAAAAGGAATGTGCCATCCTTGGGATAAAGAGGTGGAGACCAGAGTCTCTTCAGGCTCTGTGAGCGTGACATTCAAGGACAGTCCAGAGTTCTGTAGCTCTTCTCACCTTCTGGCATTCTTACCATCAGGGACAGATGTTAAAAGCAATCCATCTGCATAAAAATCTCCATAAACAAGAGCCTGATTGCTTTGAGTCTGGGAAAAAGTTAGAATGTAGTTCAACATCAATCCAATCCTTCTGGTCAACCTTCTAAAAAGGAACATTACAATGAGTGGCCTGCATATTTGTATATAAATAATATCTGTGATGTTAGAATGTAAGATGCCTCCAGCATGGCTTCCTAATCTCCCACAAGGACACGTCTGTTGTGTGTGGCTCTTCTCTTAGCCTAACACCAAGCAGGGCACACAGTCCATGTGCGAGTGGAACTTTCTTTTCAGAATTCTGCCCAACTCAAACATCATATTATTGTATATAAATGTAATTCAAGATTATTTCTGTCTTTTTGTTTAAATATTGTATTGAGATTTTCAATCAAAAACATACATTTCTCATGTATAGCTATTGGCTTAAAAGTATACTGAAAGATACATTATTCTATGAAGTTGAATTTTATACAAATCTATTGAGAAAAAAATGTTTTCTACAGAGGTTTAACTCTCTTATTTGTTCAATAGGTTTATTACCTGTCTGCCCTCACTGTGGCCAGTTATAGCCTGACATTTGCCATATTGGAACAAAGTTTGAAGAGTAAGCCACCTGCAACTGACAGAGTTGCCATTTTGTACGTGGTCGAGGTTCAGCTAGTGATTAGTTTTACATGAAGTTTTCAGCTAGATTCCCATTTCAGTTATGACTCAGATCCCTGCTTCAAGGCTCACCTTGGTCCAAATTTAGCTTAACAAATTCTAATGAGGAAAAAGTGCACTGGAACACAGCCACGCCCACTGGAGAGAGGTAGGTAGCAAAGGAAAGAAGATGGTATCTGCTTTGGAAAGTGAGGAATTGCTTTTCTTCCCTCCACACTCTTTTTTGGGGAGCAGGGTTTAAAAGAGGGTTTGTAGCCCTGGCTATCCTGGAGCTCACTCTGTAGTCCAGGCTGGCCTTGCCTGCCTCTGCCTCCCAAGTGCTGGGATTAAAGGCATGCGGCACCACTGCCTGGCTCTTCCTCCACACTCTTCACAGCACATCAGATACCGTAGTGGTGCTCACAACTGAAGAATCTCAGACGTTGAGTGCAATGTTCCTGCAGCTCAGCTGACTGTCCCCAAACCACAGCTCTGCCTTCAGAGAAAGGGAGGCTGGGCTTTCCCGGAGACACATAGCTGTGGTTTCCTGAGTCACACCCCAGACGAGCTGGGTTTCCTGTAGATGTGCCCTGCTGCTGGTCTATGCAGTAGGCTTTCCATGTGGTGAATATAATCAAGAAAACAAAGATGGACAGGGGTATGTCGTGTAGGGGAAATGTCCTGCAGAGGAAGACACCAAGGCTTAGAGAGGAGGTTCAATACTTGCTGAAGGTCACAGCCAGAAAGTGGAAGAGGCAGGATTCTACTCTCACAGTCTAGTCTAAAGGGCAACCGCTGCCACCACATCACATCTGAGTGGGCCACACATTCCATCACTCTCATTAGAACCCTAACCAACCCACCCATAATGGAATGCCTTGGCCCCCCAGTTTACCAAATTTAAATAGGCTGTCTTTGCTTCCATCTTCAAATGGGCTCCCATACAAAACGTCTTCAGTTCTAGGTCAAGGTCTATCTTACTATCATGCCTCTCCTACACTTGGACTACCAGGAAGCCTCTGATTTCAGGGAGGTCAATGACCTTGCCAAAGTTGCTGAGTAGGCACTTTTTCCATTATGCTTTTGTTTTTCAGCCCCATTTCCACTGGCAGTGATGCCCTTGCTCTTGGATCTTTACATTCCTTTGGCAGCTTCATTGCTATATCTTCTGGCTCACTGCTGGCTTTCCTTAACCAGTTTTGAGGATCCCTGCAGATCTGCCCATTGAGTAAATGTGCTATTCCAGTGATTGCCAAATCTTTACCTCCCAACCAGTAACAGCCCATCATATACTGTCTACCATTAGCCCACCCTCACATCTAGGACATGGCTCCCTCAGACTCAGCCATACTGCCTTCTGCTTCATGTCTCCAAGTAACGCAGCCTTTCTGATCTGACTCTTACGTTGAGCAACTGCACTGCCATTATCCCCTCCTCTAGTGAACTGAATCCTTCTCCTTTTCCCTCTGCTCATCTTCAGATCTTCATGTAGACATCACTTCCAGGAAGTGGGGGTCCCTTTGCTTACTATCAGATCTGGGTACATTTCCACACCTCTCTTGCTATTGCAATGTTTCTTTTCTCTGTATCCTTGAGATTTGAAGCTTAAACTCCCACTAATTAGTATAATCAGTCCTAATCCCAGTCAATGAAGATATTCAATAAATATTGGGCATGTAGAAAAGGAATGGATTGAGGGAGGGAGGGATACCTGGAGGGAGAGATTGAGGGATGGAGGGAGGGATGAATGGATGGAGGGATGGGAATGGCAGCATAATTTATTTAACCTAGTCTCAGGATGCTCTTCAATGACATAAGTCAAAAACTGAGCAGTTAGCATCAAGAGATACCACATGCATCCTAAAGCCCTGCTTTCAACTCAACCATGTCTGTCCACTGCAGGAGTTTCTACTCTTCAGCACAGAAACTTTACCCTATCCTTTATCCTCCACACATAGCTTCATTTCTAGCTTAATCCTCCTCACTTGCCATGGACAGACTGCCTTAAAGGATCTCATCTCACAGTTGTGGAATCTGGAGACCAAGCTATATGCAGAGTCAGTGTGTCCCAAGGCCTCCCTTTGTGGCTTACAGCTACCTACTCTCTTAGTTAGGGTTTTATTGCTGTGAGGAGACACCATGACCAAGGCAACTCTTATAATGTCAAACATTTAATTGAAGCTGGCTTACAGTTTCATAGGTTTAGTCCATTATCATCATGGTGGGAAGCATGGCAGTGTGCAGGCAGACATGGTGCTGGAGAAGGAGTTGAGACCGTATACCACACTTGGCATAGTTTAAGCATAGGAAACTTCAAATCCCACCTCCACAGTGACATACTTCCTCTAGCAAGGCCACACCTACTCCAACAAGACCACACCCGCTAGTAGTGCTACTTCTTATGGTTAAGTATTCAAACACATGAGTCTATAGGAACCATTCCTATTCAAACCACCACAATCTGTAATCCATTTTAAATTAGCTTGGTATGTTAACAATAGGTTCATTCTAATATTAACTAATTGAAGAGTTGGTTTTTTTCCAAATGGGATGTTGGATTAATTGAAGCTTTTTCTATATTTCTGGGGAAAATGTGCTTTTTCCTTTCTGGTTTATTAATATATTTAATAACATTGGTTGATTATTGGATGGTAAACCAGCATACTTGGAATAAAGACTACTTAGCTATGATAATGATTCACTTTAGACATTTTGGGGTTAGAGTTCTTAAACATATATATTTTAAAGATTTATTTATTTATTTACTTATTAATGTACATGAGTACACTGTAGCTATCTTTAGAAAGACTAGACAGGGCATTAGGTCTCATTACAGATGGTTGTAAGCCATCATGTGGTTGCTGGGAACTGAACTCAGAACCTCTGGAAGTGCTTTTAACCACTGAGCCATCTCTCCAGTCCCAGATTTCTAAAATTTGATTCCAATATTTTTGCACCTGTATCCAGAGTGGTATTAGTATATGGCTTCATTTTTCTTGGAATAGTGTCTCTTGTTTAGTCTCTAGACAATGCTAGTCTTGTTAATGGAGTTGGTATACCTTCACTGTAGAATTCCAGAAGAATTTGTAAAAAAAAAAAATTGGTATTTATGTTTTTTAAATATGTTTTAAAGAAAACCCATTGAAGCCATTTAAACCTAGAACTGTCCTCATAAGAAGACTTGTAAGCTACAAATTCATTATTTTAATAGATATGCAGGTAACTATGTAGGTTATCTACCTCTTTGGGTTCTGTTTTAATTAAGTTGTTGATCAAGTTGTTCATGATAACAGTGTCCTCTTACTGTCTCTACTGATACAGCCTTTGCCATTCTTGAGACTGGTAATTTGTGCCTTTCAGTTTTTTTCTAGATAGCTCTGACTATAAGTTCATAAGTCTAGTTGACTATTTCAAAGAGGCCCTTCAGTTTCATTATTTTCTCTATTGTTTTTGACCCTTAGTTTCTTGATTTTCATTCTTATATTTATCATTTTCTTTTATTTATTTATTTATTTATTTATTTTCCCCATTTTTTATTAGGTATTTAGCTCATTTACATTTCCAATGCTATACCAAAAGTCCCCCATACCCACCCACCCCCACTCCCCTACCCACCCATTCCCCCTTTTTGGCCCTGGTGTTCCCCTGTACTGGGGCATATAAAGTTTGCGTGTCCAATGGGCCTCTCTTTCCAGTGATGGCCGACTAGGCCATCTTTTGATACATATGCAGCTAGAGTCAAGAGCTCCGGGGTACTGGTTAGTTCATAATGTTGTTCCACCTATAGGGTTGCAGATCCCTTTAGCTCCTTGGGTACTTTCTCTAGCTCCTCCATTGGGAGCCCTGTGATCCATCCATTAGCTGACTGTGAGCATCCACTTCTGTGTTTGCTAGGCCCCGGCATAGTCTCACAAGAGACAGCTACATCTGGGTCCTTTCGATAAAATCTTGCTAGTGTATGCAATGGTGTCAGCGTTTGGATGCTGATTATGGGGTGGATCCCTGGATATGGCAGCCTCTACATGGTCCATCTTTTCATCTCAGCTCCAAACTTTGTCTCTGTAACTCCTTCCATGGGTGTTTTGTTCCCACTTCTAAGGAGGGGCATAGTGTCCACACTTCAGTCTTCATTTTTCTTGAGTTTCATGTGTTTAGGAAATTGTATCTTATATCTTGGGTATCCTAGGTTTTGGGCTAATATCCACTTATCAGTGAGTACATATTGTGTGAGTTCCTTTGTGAATGTGTTACCTCACTCAGGATGATGCTCTCCAGGTCCATCCATTTGGCTAGGAATTTCATAAATTCATTCTTTTTAATAGCTGAGTAGTACTCCATTGTGTAGATTTACCACATTTTCTGTATCCATTCCTCTGTTGAGGGGCATCTGGGTTCTTTCCAGCTTCTGGCTATTATAAATAAGGCTGCTATGAACATAGTGGAGCATGTGTCCTTCTTACCAGTTGGGGCATCTTCTGGATATATGCCCAGGAGAGGTATTGCTGGATCCTCTATTTATCATTTTCTTTGCTCACTTTATTTCACTTTTATTGTCATGTTTTAGTCTTATATCCTCAATAAACTCCGTATTTTCTTATTCTTCTGATTTTTTTATTTAAATGACAAATTCTTTTATAGAGATTTTAATGAAGACTAAAAATCTTACATATTTGTCTTTATAAACATTTGGAGATCTTTACTCCTTTGGATTGAGTTATATTTCTATCTGACACCATTCCCCTCTGCACAGACTCCCATCATCCCCCTCTGCACAGACTCCCATCATCCCCCTCTGCACAGACTCCCATCATTCCCCTCTGCATAAAGGACTCCATCATCACTCTCCTCTGCATGAAGGAGTCCTCTTACATTTTCTTCTGAGTATGTGCATCATAAGTTGTCTTGACTCCTCAATTTCTGAAAAGATCACTAATTTATCAACATTTGAAAAAGATATTTCCTGAGATATAGTCAACTCCTATTTCTAGAGGCCTTTCCTTCCATGGATTAAAACAACTGAAAATTGAAAACACTTAGGTGGAAATTTTGTGTCTGGACTGAACATGCAAGACTTCTTTTTCAGTTACTCCCTGAACAATACAGTAAATTAACTATTTGCACAGATACTTTATTCTATATAAAAGTGCCTCCAAAAGTTATACACAAATACTATACTGTTTTATGCAAGAAGCTTAAGCATTCCCACTGTTATCTCCCACCCCATCACCTTTGTTTTTTCAGGCATGGTCTCTCTCTGTATCGCCCTGAATGTCCAGGAACTCCCTATGTAGACCAGGCTGGCTCAAACCCACAGAGATACCCCTGTCTGTACCACTGCCTCCAGGGATCACATATCTCTCCCTCCCTTCCTCCCTCCCTCTCTCCCTCCCTCTCTCCCTCCCTCCCTCTCTGTCTCTCCCTCCCCCCCCCCCTGGTTTATGAGAGATGCAGGAGCAAATCAATTCCCAGGAAACACTGTCAGGTGACCTGGCCCAAAGGTTTGTTTGGCTTTGCTCTATAATGATGGCGCCACACATTGAGAATTTCAGCATTGTTCTTTGTATTCTGTAAATATTTTTTACATTATTCTGGCACAATTGTGTAACTTATAAAAGTAAATATTTATCTCTGGGGATCTTGTTTTGAATATTTGTTAGGGCCAAAGCAGTGCTCACTCTACTAGCAACGACAGCTTTTCCGAGTATCCGACTCAGTGTTCTGAGTATCCTGGGTTTCTCAGGTCCAGCAAGTAGGAACAGGTACTGTGTGTACAGCAGCTATTGTCCTCTTCCATCCTTTGTTTGGATCTTCCTGGCCTCAGGTAGTTTCCTTAACCATACATATTGGTCACCACTCAAGTACACAATCCTGGCAAGAACCCCAAAAGATTTCTGGGGTTCTCCCATGCAGCAGTCTTCTCTCTTGTCTTCCTACATTCTAGAAATTGACATCGACCACCTCAAGGCTCGGGGAACATAGCAAAAAGGGGGACCAGAGACTGTAAGGGCCAGAGAATGGGCAAGGGGGCCGCAAAATGCTGTCATCTCAACATGCCACAGCCGTTGCACAAGTGAACTCAGAGTGGCTGTGGTTACCTGTAAGAGACACAGACAAGAACAAGCCAGTGAGCATCCTAGCATGGCCTGAGGCGGGGCTCCCATATCGAGGAGCCATATGGTGGATGTCCATTCGAGAGGGAGCCACTCTTCTTCACAGCAGTGGCTGCAGACAGGTTGCTGGTACCCATGCACTACACTAAACGGACTTAATGGTTTATAAAATCAAGTGAAGAGGACACAAAGGTGAAAAGGCACCTATTAAGGGGGCGTGGGGAAGGGGGGGTGGATCTGGGGGCAGATATGACCAGGTTACATGGTACGTATGTATGAAATTGTCAAAGCATGTTTTTCTTAATTTTTCAGTTAAAGATAAAGAATAAATCCCCAGGGCACCCCTCTGCCTTCTGCTACAGGAGGAACCATTGTCATCTAAAGCAATGGTTCGTGGTTCTGTACTACATTCTTTGTACCAGTCTTTGCTCATTCGGCTTTATGTTTATGTGAGTCATCCGTGGAGTTGCTTATCATTGAGGGTAGTTAATTATGCTGCTCATAAGACACTAGAGTTCATTTGTGCATTTGATTGCTGACTGACGTTTATACTAGCCCTAGTTAAGGCATAACTGCCACTATGAATATTATCGTAAGTGTCTTTTGTTGGACACCTGTGAGGTAAGCTGCTGAGTCACAGGGACTGCAGATACTCAAATGTTGCAAGGCTGTCCCTGTCCGACATTATCTAAAGCTGCTGAGGGCATAGCATACTCCTCCAAAAGTGCACAAGAGTCCCAGCTACTCCGGAAAGGATGCCCTTATATTTCATACCCAAAAGTTAGAAACAAGCTGTCAAACAATAGGAAATTAGTTAAACAAATTATCTATTCTCACGAAAATGGACTAGGAACTAGCCATTTAAAATATTATTCTCAAGGCATTTGTAAAGATATGAAGAAATGACTACTCTGTACTGAGGAAAAAAAACAAGTTGCAAAATAGTGGTACAGTTTGTACTCAGTGTTGCTTAAAAATAAAATGAATGCGTATACTCTATCTGCATTAGAAGGACCAAATATTAACCACTGGAGGACGCTAAATTTCAGATAATTTTTTCTTGATAGTTTCTGTATTATTACTTGAAGTAATGGTCTTAAATGACCATACATTGTATTTATAATCATCAAAAAGGAAAAAAGTTATAAGTAAAGACATCCTCACTTACATACTTCTTATGTTGTCTGTGAGACTTGGAAAGTTCCCATGGAATCCCTTGGGAAAAGGCCAACCTCCATTTGAATGTCAGTCCTATCATGTTTGACTCTTTGCCAACACTAGTGGAACTGCATGTTTGAGATGAGAAGCAGGCAAGAGAGGACACGCCATAGGAGTGTGGTGGGTGGTTGTCTCAAGGACCCTCTTCATAGAGGGCCTCCGTCACAGATTAAGTGGGCGAGAATTGCCAGATACTAGATCCAACCATTTTCCCATTCCCAGGGCCTCCCAGGAAATCCCTGTGGGCAACCATATAGGGAATACCATCTAGACATTAGGCCAGCCCTGGTACCCTCACTCACTATTTTGAAGTGAGGAGGGCTGCAGGGGTGGGTGTGAGATGGTCGAGCAATAATAAAAAAACTCTGAGGTTCTGGGTTGGGAAGGACGTCTGCCCAATGAGGTGTGTTGTCATCTTTACTTTTTCATAGGGTGGAGTAGGAAAACTTAACATCTGAAGCCCCTAGGATATAAATATGATTTATATTTAAGTGTTATACACTGATATGATTTTGATATCTATATCTCCATTGAACCATCACGATGAGAGGTGATGAGGTGGAGAGATCCACAATGCCTAAGTGCTTTCTCCTCTGAAATCACTCCATGTCATTCCCACATTTCCATCATCAATACTTTCAATTGCTAAGAGTTTTCATTGTCTAGAGCTAGATATAAATATAACTATAAAGAGTTTGTCTCCCTTCACATACCATGATTACTTTGAAAGTCATCCATGCTACTGCATATTACTAACCTGTTGTGGATATCTGTTCTCTGTTTGGAGTTATTGTACATAGCGCAGTAGATAAACACGCATGTGCCAGTCATTGTGAGGATGTATGCCCATGCTCAGGCTTGTTTGTTGTACAGTCACTTAGAAGTAAAAATGGCTAGATTATATGACGTGTATAAGCTTAACCCTTTGGGCAACTACCAATTTGTTTCCCAAAATAGTTGTTCCATTTTAAATTTCCACAGAGAGTGTCTGGAGATACCAATTTCTGTACATTTTTTTCAACACTTGGTACAAGTAAAGTAAATCTCTTTAACCATCTTAGAGGTTCATAGTGACATCTCTTTGCAGGCCACGTCCTTAATGGCCAATAATAACCTTGGACATTTATTTCACATTATGATATTTCCTTTTATATTAAGAATATTCTCAGTGGTAAGCTCCTACTTAACACGCAAAGGACTAGAATTCGATTCCCAGCACCGCAAAAAAACTAAAATTGAAAAAAATTGTATTTATTTATTTTTATTACATATTTTCCTCAATTACATTTCCAATGCTATCCCAAAAGTCTCCCATACCCTCCCCCCCACTTCCCTACCCACTCATTCCCATTTTTTTTGGCCCTGGCGTTCCCCTGTACTGGGGCATATACAGCTTGCGTATCCAATGGGCCTCTCAATTGCTACTTCCTGGCCCAGAAATCTTCAAATCCTTAAGCAATAGGAATGATTGCTCTTGTTCTCATGTTAAACCCTGGTGCCAGCACAGAATGTCTGATCCTCCAGCACTTCCGGGATAATAAAAGGGGTTTTTTCTTGTTGTTGTTCTCTTGCTGGGGGGAGGTGCTGCGACACAGGAGCTGATCGCCCAAAGACCATGGTACAGTGAGAAGCTGGAACCTCCACCCCCACGCCCCGTGCTCCAGGAAGAGATAATGGCGATAATCAGAGAGAGAGAGAAAGACTTGTGTTCCCCCTCCTGTACCATCCCATCCTCATGCCCCAGTCCAATCACTTTTAATGAGAAAAATGTTGGAACAGACATTTTGCCAAAGAACGACTATAAATCAAAGCGCAGAGCATACACACCTGACATCACTGCAGTGGGTATTGCTTTGAAGGCGAACCAAGCTAGTATCATTGTTATTCCCATTTTGCAGATGAAGAAACAGACTTACAGAGGTCAAATGGCTTATGATGATAGTTAAATGAATTTAACTAGCCAATAGAAAGCCTATATACACTTACACTCCAACTCCAGCTTAGTGGTTTTTTTTTTTCATGGTGTACCTTGTACTGTGAGGGCCTGCTGTGATTCTAGAACAATATCCTGGGAGATGAGTTAGAAAGAGAGGTGGCCCTCACGTGAGTCACAGGAATGTACACATGGGTAAGGCGGGAAGTCAGGCATGGTGAAGCAAACCTAGATCAGAGCGTGCTGATCCCGGGGCACATGATGCTGGCAAATTGGGAAACAGGAGCTAGTGTGCCGGAGGTCAATGTGCATCAGAAGATCAATGTCAGGCAAGTGATACACTGCAGACTTCATGGCTGAACATGGCTGAACCACACATGAAAGCAATAAGAAGAATGATAGTTACTTAGGGCTGGGGGAAGAGATGTGGAGGAGACATTGGTCAAATGGCTCACAGTTTCATATAAGAGGAACACATTCAAGAGGGCACTGCACAATGCATGCTTGCACATACACACACAGTGCAGTTTGACAGATTATTTGAAACTATTAAGGGTTTCAGTGTCTCTACCCCCCAGGAATCATGTGAAGTAGTGAGTGTGTTAATTAGCTATATATGTATCAATTTATGAGCATTATTTGTAATTTCTACTTGTAAATTAAACACAGACATGTTTAATAAATGGCACTGCAAAAAATGCCTTAAAAGGACTTTTTTTCTTCAAAATTGAGTTATTTGCAGAACATGACAGACTTAGTATCACACACAGATAGAGAAACCAGCTCGAGGACAAAGAGCAGAGCCTGAGAACCTCGGTGGAGGCAGTCATGACCACACACACACACACACCATACACATATGCATATACACATACACACACCTATACATACACCCCAATACATATATACACATCCATATATACACACACATACACTCATACACACATATACCCATACATAGACACACATACCCCCATATACACGTACATGCATGTACCATACACACACATGCACACCCCACAATACACACTACAGTGGGTGAAAATAAGACAGTAGGTACCCCATCTGCCAACAAACACCTTATAAGGCACATATGGAACAGCTATGTACTACAGCAGGTCACTCCAGGAATATGACATTCAATTGCTCTTAGAAAAACAAACAAACAAATCACTGGTAAGAGTTGAGAATTAAAGTGTGATTAATTTGGCTTTTATGCTTTTTTGCTCTCAATTTCTTTTTTAATTATACTCCGAATAATCTCAAGATGAATAGCCAAATTTTAAAGTCTTATGCAAATGTTCAATCATCCATCAACACTCTTCAGGGTTGTTTGTTTGTTTGTTTGTTTGTTTTTTACTTGATTGCACTGTTATAAAAATCCTGGAGTAATTCCAAAGACCACAGAAAGGCCCAGGTCAAGTCAACGCCTCAATGGACCCCTAAACTTGAAATAGAACTATTTGGTCATTCTTCCGTAAGGAAATTGGTGCTGTTTCTCAGGAAGGGAGACAAACCTCTGAACAGTCTTTCTAGATGGCATTAACTAAGATGGGAGACCCACCTTACCTTCAGGTAGTGTGGTCCCATGTGATGGCGTCCACAGCTACACACAAAAGAAAGCAAGGTGTCCCCGAATCTTCTCTCTTCTTCCTGACTGCAGATACAGTGACCAGCAGCTTCAAGCTCCAGCCACCATGACAAACTGCACCCTCAGACTATAGGCCAGAATAAACCCTTCCTTCTCAGAGTGGCTTTCATCAGGTGTTTTTCTGGAGGCAACAAGAAGAGTCACACAAAGCAGAATGCAGTGGAGTGTGTTTCTAAGGCAGAACCGTTCCCAGTCAGACAGACAAACCTACAGCGCTAACTGCTAGGCTCACTTTTGCTCTTCCATGGTGCCAGTTATCCAGAGTCAACCACTGCTTAAAAATATTTCACAAAAAGCTCCAGTAAAAACAAAAACAAACTAACAAACAAACAAACAAACAAAACAACTCCTAACTTTCAATTCAGTTTCATTCTCTGTAGAATGAAGAGTGGCCACATCACCTAGTCGTGACCTGTCTGGGGTGTGGACCAACCTTTCATCCAGTGTACCCACACTGGATGTGTGCACCATGCACCTGTCCGTAGCCATCATTGATATCTGAGAGAACACGTCCCTACCTGCCAGTGCGGCTGTGTTCTTGGTTCATCATGTGACTTGGTTTGCTTAACAATTATTTCACTGTCAAGGTATCCTGGTAACTCTGTTCAGGCCCACATCTATTGTACTCAACAAAGCCACTCAGTCCAGTGATGACACAATTGTATAACCGTGCTGCCACGGCTCTGCTTGTTCTGCTTGCTATTGGTGTAATTATTAATCTCTTACTGTGCCTAATTTATAAATTAAGCCTGCACAAGGGTATATGTGCATAGGAAGTTTTGCGGTACTTTTAGGACTAACCGTTCCCCAGGTTTTAGGCATCCACTGGGGATCTTGGACTGTATTCCACCTAGAAAAAGCAGCTGCAAGTCTATTAACCTCTAACATTCTTTTATATGCACTTTATAGTCAAATGAATTTGGATTTCTGAGTGTCTAAATATAGGTGGCATTTTGAATTGGTGTGTTATTTCTCTCAATAACAATTTACCATTTTCCATTGATTTAAAAACAACTTTTCTTTTTAATTTTAGAATGCAAGAATCCCTTTCTAGGTGGTGACTTCGGCACCAGTTCCAGGACATGCTGTGGAAAACAATGGCTGCTTATACTAGGGGGCTTTCCAGCCCAGCCATGGCTATCCACCATATTACCTGCCTGCCTTTCACCTTCCTGCTCCAGCCCTGTGGTGCTAGGCTGAGCCACCATCAGAAGCGCACCACTGGCTTTGTGAAACTTACAAAAGCCTGCATTGACGTTCCAGGACTGACAAGGCACCCAGACATGGACCATCCCCACGGGTTCAGGGCAGCCTCTCCGAATCAGATCCAGCATCCCATCCTCAGGTTGCATCAAGCTGTGTTGTCAGCAAAGCGCAGCCCTGAGACAGCCTTTCTGCCAGAACGAGAGACAGCCTTATATCCTATGCAAACATTTCTGATCCTCTAAGGGACAAATCCTCCTGGGACAGTGTGTCTGTGCGGCTAGTAGCTCCAGCACCCCAGTGCGAGCTTTGTAATGTTACTTCTGTTCCCCCATCTCCCAGATAAGTGTCAGCGTAGCAACTATGACTGCTTCCAAGAAATGTCCTTAACCAAAAGGCCCATGAGAGCGGCTCACGTTACATAACCCCAGAATAGGAGGTTTTAATCATCAGAGGGTCTGAGCTCCCATGTGAACTTCAGCCTAATTTCCCAAGCTCCAGTTAGCCAAACATCCTGGAGGTCACTGACCACATTTTTTTTTTTAACAAAACCATACAGGGAAAGCGAGTCAGAACTGCATGGGACCTTAGAGGTCATCTCTGCTGAGCCCAAGGCATCAGAAAGCAGTGACAACAACCAGCGTTTACTGACCACATCTATGTACCAAGAGCCACGACAGACGTTTGCATCATACTCGCCTTCTGCATTGGCTCTTCACATTCTTTTATTGCTCCCATTTAACACATAAAACTTTGTGAGTAGCTAAGACATCCGCCAGTGTGACACCTGTGCCCTATCTCCACCATAGCCCTTTGTGCTCTAAACCACTGCAATTTATTAACTACTTGCCCCTCTAACAAGGCTATGGAAACTTACCATCTGCAGCATCAGGCGGAGCTCATCACGCCATAACTCCCAAGTCACATACAACCACAGCAAACATTGCAGCTACCCGCACAAGAAGCCCAATACACAGTGGCTTCTTAGAGTTCATGTCAGGTTGCAAAGCCCTAGAACTGTGGGATGTTTGGAAGCAACACAGCTAAAAATTCTTTTACAAATGAGAACTCGGGACCTAGAGAGATGCCATGTCTTACCCAGGCTCCCACAGCAGCTAGAAGGCAGGAAAAAGAATTATGCTTTGGGGTTAAAAATATGATGCTCTTTAGGTGACTCCCTAATTTTTTTTCTAAGTATGTGATTTTGTTCTACTAACCTGATATTATGAGCTGGTGAAAAGCAGCATCCTAGTCGAAGGAAAAAGAAAAGAAAAAACAACTTTATGGTTGTGATTATTAACCTTTAAAAGGCTTTTAACTTTTACTCTAGAATTTATGGAACAAGTAATTCAAGACTATAGGGTGGCTTAACTTGAAAAAGGTCAGTTCCCTCTGCAGGGCATTCCAGCAGGTTTATAATAATGTTGTACATTTTTATGGAACCTTTTCCACTAGGAGAGCGGGAGGCTAAAATTTTATTATCTCTCAGTTATTTATTGAAGGGATAGATAGATCCGTCTACGGGTGGGTGGATGGGGTTTCAGCCCAGGCAAGCCTGTAGGAAGTACCACAGGGGAATGCAAAATAGTGTTCTTCACCCCCCCCCCGCCCTCCCCTTCTCTTTCTCTCTCCCCCTTACTCCCTCCTTGTCTTTCTCTTTCTCCCTCCCTCTCTCTTTCTTTCACTCTTTCTCATAAAAACAAACAACAGAAAAAGAGTTCTCTGCATTCTTTGAGATTAACTAAAGACATCAATAAAAGAGAACAAAAGTAAACCAACAAGGATGAGAAGGTGAGGGACGGTCAGTGCAGTCCGTAGACAAGGCCATGGAGTTGCGTCCCAACAATGCCCAACACAGCACACAATCATGGGAAGCTTTCAAGTCAGCTCAGAGACCTCCTCTCCAGATATTCTAACAACAAGCTTAGCTCTAGTCTTATAGGGAGGCAGCTGGGTTTTGGATCTGCATCCATCAATCTTTATCGATTAGATATCTCCCATAGGTGTTTCATAGACTATGACCTCCTTGTGGGAGCAGAAAAGAAACAATAAAAACGAGATGAACATTTTTATATGGGAAGCAAGGCCAATTTTGGATCAGAAGTGCGGTCACCAGAACTGAGCCACAGAGTTGGATCATGGGATTATGTCAAAGCATGTGGACAAGAATTAAAGCCACTGGGTCAGGACTGCACCAATAATAAAGTTTACGTCCTGATTACAATTGTTTCCAGAGACCCTCAAGGCTGACAAGGATGGAGAGTGTGGTTTCTCAAAGCCAACACTTAGAGTACCTAAGGCAGCCTCAGTACACAGACACCCTCCTCCCCCTCGGAACCACGAGCAGCCAGCGAACTTCCAAGGCAAATGGAATGCTGAAGAAAGGCAGTGTTTAGCCTGCAAAAGGGAAAATTTAGCAGAGGAGCAGCAGCCAGAGAACGCAGATATTAAATGCCACATGAAAGAAAGACAATCTAGATGTATTGTGTATGTCTAGTCGAATAGAATTGAGCCCAGGGGGTGGAATTCCCAGAGAGCAGTTTTTAATCTCCAGATAAGGCAAAGCATTAGAACGGCATGCCTCTGTGGACTCTGCAAGCTCTTGGTTATTCCCCAAGCGTTCACTGATCAGGGCCCAGCGTGAGGCTCCACAGGGGTATCTGTTCTTTGTAGTCAGCATCCCTGTACCCTCCCAGGGTCCCGATTTGAGTAACAAATAATATAGTTGTCCTGTTCAATGAGCATCTGATACATGCCAGGAATGAGTCTAAACACTGAAAAACAAACAAACAAACAAAAACAAAAAACAAAACAAAACCACAGCCCCCATGAAGCCCAGTGGTGCATGCTTCAATCTCAGTACTTGGGAGGCTGGAGAAGGGTGCATACAAGTTTGAGACTGGGCCAGACTACATGGTAAACTCAAGGCCATTTTGACCACATAGCAAAACCCTGTCTCAAAAATAAACAATAACAAAGTCCATATTTTTAACTTTAACTCCTAGGTAGAAAGGGGGAGAAAGAGCAAATTAGAATAAAATTTTCTAAGGGCACTGTAAGCAATGGTGTTGAGGATAGAGATAGTATTTTAATATCGGGCACAGAAAGAAGATAAGAGGTCATTCAATGTTGTTGTTGTTGTTGTTTTTCTCATTTAATAAATATTTGTTGACTATGTGTTATGTGCCAAGCACTGTAAAGGCCCCACAGCTAGGCAATGTGAAATCTCTCCTTCCTCGTGAATATAACGTGGATACAAAAGACCACCCACAAACAGCACAGGCTATTACCATTGCTCCTGGCTGCCTGTCAGAACATGAAGGTAACACTCTACGGCTGAAGATGCCCCACATTTCCATCACAAGGCTTATCCAGCACAGTTTGAAAGAGAACTGTCCTGCCCAGAATCACGCCTCGTACCTGGCAGTACCTGGTACTGTCTGCCTAGGGCACATCTCCAGGCTGTGTGGCAACTCTCCCCAGTCAGCTGAAAATCGCTGGCTCTTGGCTCCACATACCCTTCCCACTTAAAGCTCCTTTAATACCCAGAATAAGTTCAAAAGTGCCCAGTGTCTGCCTTTCTTGCTTGGGGCTTTCTCCGCTGGCCTCATAGCAGACTGTGGAATTCTAAGCATGCGTCTGCGGCTCAGAGAGGCTGCCAGTGTGTCAGGCCATAGGTTTTATTGGGGTCCATATCCCAGGAGAGAAACTCGATCTGTGACATCTGTCAGAGAGAGAGAGAAAAAAAAAAAAGGAAAGGTAGAAGGTTCCATTACTCCTGACATGGTTTGTACTGGCTTCTTCGTAGACTTCTGGCTTTACGGATGCTCTGAAATAGGCAATAAGCCTGCTTCATGACTTGAGCCATACTAAACTAGTAGAAAAATCACCGCAAGTTCCAGTTAACTCTTTGAAAGTAAAGCTCACTCTTTGGGCTACACGAGCGCCTTGTGAAGGACCGAGGAGTAGACATGTATCCAGGCAGAAGGAACGCTTCATGTCAACTTTCCTTCCTCCTTCTCTACCAATCCGAGAAATCTCTATGCAGGACCAACTCCAAACACCAACTTCTCTTCGTTCCAGAAAGTAAAAATGTGGCTCCCAAGATGTCAAAGGGTATCAATCAATTTATACCAAGAGGGCAGATTGAACTGTCCCCAAGATTTATTCTTTCTACATCTAAAAACCTCAACCACCTAGGACCTACCAACCACCAATGCATCTCCATGTTTTGTGACTAGTTTTGTTGCTAGAGATGCATTGCCTGAGCTCTTTTGGTCTATCACTGGACAGAGATAAAGTAGCAGCCTGCCCAGACCTCCCCTTTAAGATGTTCCACAGCACCACAGGGCTTGGGATCTTACAGAACTCAAGGCTCACACCCTCTTCTTTCTCAGATACCCAGATTTGCCTCCCTAAATACCGGTTGTCATGGTACCAGAGAAGATTCCAGTGACGTCCAGGCCTAGACTATAGCCTAGAATGTTCTTGGAGTCATCACTTGGGCTGACTGCAGAACACACTGTTTGGGGATTCTCCAATGCATCCCTTTGGCTGAATGGCCCATATGAGATCCTTGAACTTCAGAGCCCTCACGTCCTCTATCAGGGTTGTGGAGAACGGCAGCAACACCAGGGACTAAACAAGATTTCCTGTGTAAGTCCCTACCTCATTCCTCATGCCACACCACCCCTAGATGGTGACAGAAGAATCATGGCCTGGGGGTGATGGTGTGGAGTGGCAATTATTCCATCTCCCAGAATTCTTTGTGCCAGGAATCCTGGTCTCACAGTATCCAGCAAGCACCAGTCATCACCACAGCAAGGCCAAAATCCCAAGCATCAGAACTTTGCCTAACGTTACTCAGCCAAATGAGTGGCTAATGCTAGACTCCGGGGTCTCTAGAGAAATAGAACTGATTGTGTGTTGTGTGTGTGTATCGGTGTGTGTATGTATATGTGCATATATATATATCTGTGTGTGTGTGTGTGTGTGTGTGTGTGTGTGTGTGTGTGTGTGTGGTGGGGGTTTATCAGATTGTCTTACATAATATGGCCCTGGCAGTCCAACAGTGGTGATTCACGATGACTAAGCTGAGACTCTGGTAACTGCTCACATCAGGAGGCTGCATGTCTCAGCAGCAGTGTCTCTGGCACTGAAGGTCTTGAGGATTCCTGGAAAGCTGTTGGTCATCAGTCTGCATTGGAAACCCGAAGAAAGTGGTTTTATTCTCAACAAAGGAACGATGTAGCCACAGGACCAGCAGACTTGTCAGCAAGAGTGAAGGCAAACAGAAAGCAGTGTCCATCTTCTATGTCCTTTATCTGGTCTGGCACCAGAAGTTACCATCCCCATTTAGGATAAGTCTTCCCACTTCAAATAATGTGATCAAGAAAATTCCTCACAGAAATGCCCAGTGGCTTGTAATTTAGTTGATTCCAGATCCAACCAAGTTGACAACCGAGATTAGCCATCACAGCCACCAAAGTAGCTCCTGAGTTCTTTTGGCCAATTAAGTTATCCGCTTCCATCACAGAGAGCCGCAATCTATACAGCAACTGATTACAGAATTGTTCTGATTTAAGGAAATCTGGTGGGGCTATTTACCACTTACTTCTCTCTCACTGGGTCACCTGTAGCAATTACATCAATTCTCAAAGACGTTTGAATACCCCACCCCCAGACCTGATGCCTCTGCAGAAAGGAGAGCTATGCTGCCACCGTAGAGAAGGCTTTGGCTGCTGTAGCCCACCCCATGGATGGGCACTGCCTGTGATCAGTCTCCTCAAGCGCTCTCAGGAATCTTCAGAGCCAGAAGAGTCCGGCCACACCGGTTTATACCATCTTTTCCATAGAAAGACAACTTTTCCTTTCTCTACTTTCTCGGTGGACAATTACAGGGCCTCCAGCTGTCCCCATCAGTTAAATCACCGGGACTTCCTTTCTGGTCATACTTTTTTTTTCCTGAAGCAACACTTTAGCAGCAGATTAGTCCCTGATGAAGCAGTGCTTTTTATCACCAAGCAATATTTGTCATCCTGAGGGCCTCATAGTTCAGTTTCCATCCAGTAGGTCACGTGTGAGGCTCTCCCTCAGTCAATTGTCGCACTGTGACCTGCATTTTTAACCACACAAAGTGGCTCTAAACAAACAAGTAGACGCTAGAGATTATTAAACATTCCAACGTTCTTTATCATTGAATCTGTCTGTTTATTATCATCAGTATCTTTCCCTTCCTTGGCCCTCTTTCCCCCCACCCCCACCCCCCCCCCCGCCCAGATCCAGTTTTTCAAATGATTTCAGATCCTGAATAAATAGCATGTGCTCAACAAATATTTGATAACTTGATTTGCATCACTGGACATACAAGAATATTCTGAAATGGAGGAGAGATGCCAATCACAGGATTTTAGAGCCAGCAGGGATCTGGGAAACAGAACCAAGCAAGCCCTTTATGTTATAGATGATGAACGGAGCTACAGAGGGGCTACAGTGATACACCTCCATCCTTACCCAATTGATTACAAGCTGAACTAGAACTCAAATAGACCCCTCTCTACTTTCAACCTATAGGATTTCATGATTATGACAATAACACCTGTTCTCTTCAAGGGTCTGCATGGCCCAAGTTTCCAACCAAAATATGATGCTGTTTGCTCTTGTGTCTGAGAGTTTTATGATTACCATAATCCTTCATTTCAAAGACGAGAAATCTTCTAAAAGCTAGCAAGCAAACAGTTAGAATCCATCACTTGTCTAAGACTGTTCAGTCAAGATTTTACAAACTTTGGTCTGGGGAGAAGGCTAAGTGGCTATAGTGTTGATGACACAAGCATAGGGGCTGGGGTTTAGAGCCCTGGCAACCCATATAAACAGCCAGGCATATATGGCTGCCATGTGTATGCCCAACACTCATGACGCAGAGACAAAGCATACATGACACAACAGCCCAAAATGACAGTCTAAGGAATCAGTGAGACACCCTGCCTCAATAAACTAGTGGAGAAAGATTGATGAAGACACCCAATGTCAACTTCAAGCCCATCCTCCTCCCACATACACACACACACACACACACACACACACACACACGGGAAAAAAAAAAAGATTTTCCAAACCTGGCTGCATGTTATAATTACTTCACTTTTAAAATACAATTTCCCCCACCAAATCAGTTTCTGGGTGTGATAGTATTTTAAAAATCTGCTTGTTTGAAGTTTGTTAGTTTTTCTCAGTGATTCATGCATTTCAAGGTTGAAGACTAAAGCTTTACTCCTATTGACTCCTTAGCTCACACACGGATGGCAAGAATTAATTACAGACACAGGAGTACTGAAGCCCACTGCCAACCGGAATTGTATCTAAAGTTATCAGTCAATGTAGCAACCTATAATGGTGATGCTGAGTGTAAAAATCACACTTGGGTGGATCATCAAAGTCAGTTTGTTCCTGTCCCAAGCCCCTGGCACTCAGGATCGCTCCTCAAGCGTAGCTCCTCTTGGCCTATCTGTAGGCAGTGGGGATTACAGCTGGGCCCACAGTTCAAACAGTGGCAGTAGGAGTAAGTGGTCAAAATCCCGGGACAAGTGTAACTCTGAGCCGGCACATGCATGTAGGCAAGTCCTGGTCAGTACATAGCTCCAGCACTTTCTCTCTCATGGGCACTCCCCTGACAGTCTTCTTCCCAAGTAATTCCGGGAGTTCTGGTGATGTCCAGCACTGCATATGCTCAGGATCAGGACCAATTTATTCTGACTCATTTGCCAAGCCACAGTTCACGCTCTTCAGTTGGTTTAGGTTACCAAGCAACTTCCTTGTCACTCAGCATAATGACCTATTTCCAAGGGTTGGCGGGGTGGAGGGGTGGGGCAACTTAACAAGGGAGCCTGGATGCAGGAACCCAATCTCTTGGAGCCCTTGCCAATCTGGGTGTGGAACCCAGCTGCTTAGTTGTCCTAGGTCAATCACTTAGCCCCTGTATGCAAAATGAGAGTGAAGGGAACATCTCCCCAGCTGGTTATGATTTGAGACGATGCATTTAAAACTCGTGGCACAGAGCCCATGCTCCCTGAATGGCTGCATCTAGTTACTTCAGCCTGAGAGCAATAAAGAAATGTCAGCTGGACGTGCAGTGTGGGGTCGCTTCACATCTGGGACAGTCCTGTAGCTGTCAAAATTAATGGAGAGCAGAAAATTCTACAGCACTCCAGGCCCCCTGCTGTCTTGCATCCCTCTGGAAGGCCGTAGAAACAGCTGTCTCCATGCTTTGGTTGTTACACTTGGTGTGGGGCACCTGGGGTATCATTTCTGCAAACCCTTCAGCATCCAGAGGCAGCCATGGTGACAGACCCCAGCAAAAGCCGTGTCCTCCCGAAGCTCAGAATCAATGCTTCCTCAACCTTTTGTGCTTTTATTGCTTATTGGTATATAAACTTTTTCTATCACTCGGGGAAGATACAACTGATTGTCCCAGAGCGCCCAGCATCCCATAGCCTGGCGTGTTCACTTTCCTCTGCCACTTACCTCTACAAAACACTTGGAGAGTAGAGTAGAGAGAGAGAGAGAGAGAGAGAGAGAGAGAGAGAGAGAGAGAGAGAGAGTACTTAGTCAATTCTACAAGTTTTGTTCAAATAATGATGGGGTAAGAGGAGCCTACAAGTCAAGAAGAGAGATCTCAAGTACTAAAGTACTCCAGACTTTTGTAGTTAAAAGTGAAGAGGAACTAATTCAGGGGATTTAAGGATACATTGAAAACCAGGACAAGGACGCCTAACCCAGAATACACTGGACTCTGTTACTTCACCTGAGGTAATGCTCTCATTACCTCCATTAATATCTTCAGGACTCTTTTTATGGAAAGAAGGTGGCATGCAGGGCTCTCTTAGTAAACATATTGACCCAGACAAGTGAAGCAGCTCAGAGGAAAAGGCTTAACAGCAAAGGCAAGGAGTTTTCCCAACAGAGGGAAAATGTACAGAGTGTTAGCTGCGGCTATAGGATGGGTGGACAGTCAGGCCACACATGGAGAAGAATGCCCTACCGCATAGGATGAAGAATTCAAGGAGACCTGCTATGCACTGCTTCATGCTATTTAGGAGAAAGCCACCCACATCCATAAGGGATGTCTGGTCTTCCTTCCTAAAGATAAACGCTCAGTCATTGCTATGGGAGGTCAGATTCCAAGACCTGGAAACTCGTGTGCACGTTTTCTCTTAGTCCATAAAGTTTTTATGGGATAGGGCAGAAGGAAATTTATCTATAATGTCACATGAGCCTCATGCACACCTGACCTTCAAGCCCTGCAGGCAGAAGTCACGCTTGGCTTTCACAGGGCGTTGAAGGGATAGTGTGTGGGTGTGAGACAAAGAGCTCAGGCTGGAAATTAGGACACCTGCCCCGAGTTTGCCTCAGCTTGACCTTTAAGAGCGCTCTAAACCTCTTTCTACATCCATTAAAGTGTGTTTCTTCTGCAGAGATATAGCCAGAAGTCATGACCATCAATGGAGGCCAAACTATTGTCTGGACCACTGAGAGTATATTCATGAAGAGCCAGGCTTTCTGAACCCCAAGGCAAGTCAACAGAAATATAAAAAAATATAAGTATTGATAAATATGCATTCAAGAAGTTGTACTATAATTCTTAACCACCCTAAAGACTGGATGGCATTGAACTAGAGACTAGAGTCCTTCCTATGGTTTCATGGTGTGAAAGCTCCCGACTTTGCTGATACACGAGCCTTATAATCTGCCTTTCAAGTTCTGCTCTAGCCACCTCTCTTCTTACCACACTCATTGCTGACATCCAGGTCTATAGATCAGAAGCAAGGCACAAGAAAAATGGCTTGTATTGTGATGGTTTATATATGCTTAGCCCAGGGAGTGACAGTATTAGGAGGTGTGGCTCTGCTGGAGTAGGCGTGTCACTGTGGATGTGAGTTTTTTTTTTTTTTAATATTTTATTAGGTATTTTCCTCATTTACATTTCCAATGCTATCCCAAAAGTCCCCCATACCCTCCCCCCCCCACTCCCCTACCCACCCACTCCCCTACCCACCCACTCCCCTACCCACCCACTCCCCTACCCACCCACTCCCCTACCCACCCACTCCCCTACCCACCCACTCCCACTTTTTGGCCCTGGCATTCCATGTACTGGGGCATATAAAGTTTGCAAGTCCAATGGGCCTCTCTTTCCAGTGATGGTCGACTATGCCATCTTTTGATACATATGCAGCTAGAGTCAAGAGCTCAGGGGTACTGGTTAGTTCATATTGTTGTTCCACCTATAGGGTTGCAGATCCCTTTAGCTCCTTGGGTACTTTCTCTTAGCTCCTCCATTGGGGGCCCTGTGATCCATCCAATAGCTGACTGTGAGCATCCACTTCTGTGTTTGCTAGGCCCCGGCATAGTCTCACAAGAGAGAGCTCTATCTGGGTCCTTTCAGCAAAGTCTTGCTAGTGTGTGTGCAATGGATGTGAGTTTAAGACCCTCATTCTAGCTGCCTAGAAGTTAGTCTTCCACTAGCAGCCTTCAGACGAAGATGTAGAACTCTCAGCTTTGCCTGCACTGTGCCTGCCTGGATGCTGCCAAGTTTCCACCTTGATGATAATGGACTGAACCTCTGAAGCCAGCCCCAATTAAATGCTGTCCTTACAAGTATTGCCTTGGTCATGGTGTCTGTTCACATCAGTAAAACCCTCACTAAGACAGGCATCCACTTACCCTCATAGAATCCCAACAAGGAAGCACTATTGTCTTCCCCAGTTGGAAGATACTGAAGACCTTACACAATTGCATTACCTGGTCCAGATCCCATTACAAGTATGTCATAGAAGTCAGAGTCTAATTCCAGCATGTAGACTGCTGTTCTCAGTTCTTAACCTCCCAACACACTGTTCTATACTCAGTCGACTATGCCTAAGCATCGGAAGCCAGCTTTCCCCTCTGCCCCATGGTCCTCACAGTTCCTCTCTAACCCCCTGGAAATACATAGAATGCAAATGTCTTATTGGATCCTTCAAAGGTCCACTAGAAAGCATGTGATTATTTTCCCCTGATCCTCCATCAGGCTTGCATTGCTAGTGCCATTTGTAAAATTGTAACTCTGGTTATTTTATGCTCCGACATCTTTTACTAGGCTATAAAAATTCCTAAGGCATGAGGATTTTAGTGAAACTCATAGTCACATGCCATTACACATTTGTCCAGCCACTGAACATCCAATACCAAGAGGGACCTAGTGTTGGCTATGGGCTGTGGCTGATAATGGTGTGTCAATGTAGTTTCATCAACGCTTAACCAATATCGCTTTAGTGGAAGGCAGTTAGGGTAATCTTTGTATACATAAGGGTAAGAAGTAAAAATTAAGGTCTATTTAAATATTTTAAACATCCTAAGACTGTGCACATAACCCCCTGCTGAGCACACAGAGGAGGTTAAATAAATGAATGGAAATATGGGTGACAAGACAGGACAGCTGCTCCCCACAGGACAGAGAACAAGCATCAGATGGCTGCTGCAGCAGCTATTCCAAGGGAAAACAGGCATGGTGACTGCTCGATGGCTAGGGGGAGATACCAAGGAGCCAGAGGAAACAAAATGGAAGAGCAGAGAAGCCAGGTGAACTTGAAAGGAGAGGCGAATGATAGCTAGTGTACTATGAGTGCAGACACTCCTGAGCCAGAAGCACAGCAGAAGGCAAGCTGAGCTGTCAGGAGGGGATAAAGGGCCTGAGGGGATAAATGAGTCCCTGAGTGTAGAAGGCCATCCATCATCCAAATGAAAACTGAGAAGTCAGCACGGGAGACCACACTGCAGGGATCCGGACTGTAGTGTCCCAGAGAATGATGCCAAAAGACGTTTTAGTGGTGACTCTGATGCCAGGAGTGAGAGGCTGCGATATAGCTTCAGAGTAAGGGCAATCAATGGTTTATTTGGGAAGGAAAATCTGGAGGGAGAAAAAAAAAAAGAGAGACACCAGCTGTGTGGTAATACCATCAAGCAAACCAAGGACAAAGGTGCTTATGAACGCTCGGGAATGAAATGGCTTCTGGCTGAAGAAGAGCCTGGGACACTTGTTTCATCATTCTGCCAGTGACAACTGATATCAGAGGTGGCCCTAGGCACCTCTGGGTCTAAGAAACCAGTCCTGTGACCTCAGGGAAGCTATATAATCTCTCTGAGGTTTCTCTTTTCATCTCTTAAAGGGGAATGATATTTGCCCTAAAGGGTTGTTAGTCTTATATGAGATAAAATATGTGAAATACCCAACATAAAAGTTCTGGGAATAGTGACAATGGTGGAGACTATCATTTTAAGGAGAAATCCTTTCTGTGCATATCCAGGCTTTAGATCTTAAGTCCTCCACCATTCAAAGGAGCCCTAAAAGTTCACCAGAATAGTTAAACTGAAGCTATGTCCAATCTCTTTTTCTATGCCAGGCAGTCTCTGCACAAGACAATGGACTGAGTCTGACAGAAACATTCATGACAGATTCCAGGCCAGAGAGGGGGCAGTAGTGCAAGGCAGAGAGGCAGAAGTGCCACCTAAGCTTCATAATCAAATGGCCTGGGGGTGAGGGGACAATATAGCCATTGCTGGTATCATGGAAGGAGAAGGTATTCTCTGGAATCAATGAGTGTGGCACCAGAGAATCTGAGCTTAATTATACCTTTGATAAATCATATTTTAAGGAAAATTGCAAGTGGCCATGCTCTGCACTGATAACCCTAGTCTAGTACAATTGATCCATAGGATACACTTGACCAAATCAATAAGCCACTGTCTAACTAAGGGATCAGGCTCTGCAGCAGTGCCTACCGAGCCATTCAAAGGCAGCAGGAAGAACAGCGAATGAACTGGGGCAGGTGGCCAGGCTGAGCCAGAAGCCCGGTGGCAGACTTTGAAAGGAAGTCAACAAGACTAACTTGGAAAATATCTCAGCTGATAAAGTGGTTGCTTTGCAAGCATACAGACATGAGATCAGACCCCCAGAATCCCCCAACACAAAAACGTCAGGAATGGTGCCACAAACCTGTGATTCCAGTGCGGAAGAGGTAGTGATGGCAGATAGGTCCCCAGGACTTGCTAACCAGCCAGCCTAGCCTCATGAGTGAGTGTCCAGCCAACAATAATATGGCAGATGGTGCTCCTAAGAAATGACATCCAAGTTGTTTTCTGGCTCTTCCATGTCCATGCAAACACGTGCACACGTGAACACATGCATAGATACATAAATTAAATTGAAACTCAAAATTTTTAAAAGGAAGTCGGTATGTGGTACATGGCCACCATACATATGGGCTATAAGAGATCCAGAAGGAGAAATGAAGCTAAAATAGAAGGAAATACTGTCTACCTAAGGGAGAGAGAAATTGGGCAGTCTGAGGAAAGGCAGAGAAAGAAGAGATGGAAAGAGAGACTGGATGACAGACACGGGAACCACCAAACCTCACTGAGGAGAAGGCAGACGTGTTGGCTGGTGTCTAGTCTTGAGTCTGGACACGGGGCTGCTAAGTATGAGAGATCTCCAAGAGGAGAGAATGTGGGCTGGGCCCATAGAGCCCAGACAGTCTGGAGGAGACAGGTCAAAGCTGTCAGATCTTTACTTCCAAAACTACCAATGTTTTCTTTCTGATGATTTTTTTTTAGCTTTGTTTTTGATTGACACATAGTAAAGTGCACATTTGGATGGTACTGAGATGTTTTGATGCCTCTGTACAATGTGTAGGGATAATGGAATGATCAGCATATGTATAATTTCAAATATTTTTCATTTTATTGTTCTAAGAACATTGCTGAAAACCCTCTCTTCTGTTTTGAAACATATGCCGCATTGAGTTACCTACAGTCACTCTGCTGTGTAGAAGAACCAAACATCCCTCCTATCTACTTGAAACGCTGTACCCATGATCGACCCACTTCTCCCATTTCCCGTCTCTCTTCTTCCCCACAACCTCTGGTCAACCACACTCTATCCTCAACTTCTATGACAAAAACATCTTTAGCATTGTTCTTAACATGAAGACAAAAGCGATCCGTGTCCCTGCTCATCATCCTGCTTTTCTTCCCCTGGGTCATCTAAGTTCTCTGGAAAGTGTCACACAGTTTGCACAGTAAGAAGAGGTGGAAGTGTTCCAGAGGTGCTCTGAGGGCACTCCGATAGGAGCTGGGACTCCCAGTCGAAAGACGTACAGAACTCAGAATATGTTGTTTAGTAGACAAGACATAGCTGATGTCACCCCACCCATGTGAGAAGGTCTTTGGGGAGAGTGTGTAAGGGGACTTAACCTTTGCCCCTGCCTTGGCTCCTGCCGTGATCTTGAGCAACTGACTTAACCTATTTGGACATCTGTTTATAAATTTGCAAACAGTGGAGGCTGAGTTGGATGTGATCCAAGCTTATTTGCAGCACTAACACGCTAAACTCTGCAGTTCTACCAACCCATGGTTATTTATACATCAGACTTTCTCAAAACACCCAAGAGGTATCAGCATTGTCGGGCATGTCAATAATATTTTATGTATTATATTACTATGAAGGGAATGGATTATTTATCTTCCCTTGGTACAATTTGTACTTTCCTACAATTCAACACGCACAGGAAAGCTCTCCTCCTCTCAACTCACAAAGCACTTGATGCCTCTTAGTGTTCTCAGCACATTCTGCTATAACCATAGTATGGTTATTCATAAAAATGCCACATTGTCCAGAACTGGTACTGAAGATGTGCTTGTTTATGTCCTCAACCTACAGTCGAAGAAAATGGGAAACACGAGAGGAGCTTTTTTTATAGGGCTCTCATCCTGTGCTTCGCCAACGCTCCAACTTTCCAACTTTTAATAAGTGAGCCCAGTTCATGGCCAAAGACCCCAGTGGTAATTTCTAGAGTATCTGGGAGTCATGGGACACAAACAAGGAAGGCAGCTGCTGGGAGTATCAGAAGACAAGGGACAGCAGAAGCTCCTACCCAGGCGCTGGCTCTAGGTTTGAGATGACATCTAGTTATGGAAAATGGAACAGGACGCTGAGCCAAAGGAATGATGTCAAATGTCAAGCATTTTTTTTTCAGCTGAAAAATAAAGGAGAAAGAGAGAGGCACAGACAGACCGACAGACAGACAGACAAAAAGAGAGGAGAGAGGCTGGGGGGCTCTATCACCTATTCAATCAAGGAACTATTCCCTAAACTGTACTTTCTTGTCAGTTGTATTTTCTAATCAATCATCCTGCAAGACATGTTAAGCAAGGACTCAGTGTTATTTCGTCAAGTTTCCATGGCCTTATAACATTGGGGGCGCCTCTTGGAGCGCCTGTTCTCTGTTGCTTTTTTTCCCTCAATTCCCCAAAGCAGAGGGGCTCCCTCCTTCAGCCAATTCTCCTGCCAATGCCCCAGGTCTCTATTAATAGTCAACTTCCTATTGACACCATGTCCTAACCCTGGCACATGGCTGCTCTATCTTCTGGCTTCACTCTCCTACAACACCTCTAAGGGACAATGGCTTCCTTTGTCACCAGTGATCCCTGAGATTGCTGGGGTCAAGAGCCTTTGACTCCTTTCTCATCCTGCTACTTAGGCCACTTCCGGCTCCTCCCCTCCTCACCCCTCACCCTAACCCATCTCAGCAATCCTCTATAGGGTTGCTCACGTCCCAGAGACCCTTCTTCCACAGTTGACGACTATCCTAGAAGCATGCACAGATGAGAGACATTGACCCAAGACCATCTTGGTCACACAGTGGGTGCCAGAACAGTGGCTAATTGCTTGCCCAGCACTTCCCTGAGGGACAGATAGACAGACAACCACATGGTCCAGAGCTACTTGCTATTGGCTGAAAAAAGAAAAAAAAAAAAAAAAAACAAAAAACAAAAAAAAAACAAAAAAATATAGTTAACTCTCTTGGCATAGTAGTAAAATGGGAGGCTGTTGAGGGCTCAGAGGTCTGTGGGTGGTGCCAAGAAGCCTGTGTAGCGCAGTCCCAGGATGCTGAAAGAAGCTAAAGAGGCCAGCCTTCCAGGAGAGAAAAACCAAGTCAATATCACCAGGCTGCTAATGCCTCCAGCTCTCGCAGTGACAGGAACAGGATGTTCCAGGGTGGCTGCACCCTGGAGCCAGTCTCTATCAATCATAGCTTGGAACATCCAGCTTCAGGCTGCAACTAGCTCCTGAGAGGGCTCTCTTTCACCTCCTTGCTAAGCTTTTGTTTTGCTACCAAATTCTTATTGACACTCCGGAAACGAGAATCGTTTTAGGTTTCATCATTAGAGTGGCTTGGTGTACCACGCATCGGCAAGACAGCTGGGACGACCCAGGACTTCGACCGCCCCCCCCCCCAGACACCCCACCCCCAACCCCCGTTGGCTGTTGTTTATTCATCCTTCTCGATGACTGGCATGAGTTCAGGTTGTCACACAGGTCTTCTCCAGAACATCTGGCCAGTTGTTTATCTTCCCAGCTTTGTGACAGTTGGCAGTCACCCATCTTTGGCTCCCTTTGACCTCCCACAAGAAGTCCAACCTTTAACTGGGTGTTTAACTTCGGTGCTGTGGAAATCAACTTGAAAGGAACTTACGTGACTGCCCTGCCTTTTGTCACCTGTCCCTTCTTAGGCAGTGCATATCTGCTCTTGCCCTATCTGTGTTCTCTCCCACATCAAGTTTTCCAAGGATCACCATAAGGATCGACCACATAAGTAATATCCCAACAGGATTTCTCCCACAGATTAGGAGTCTTTTCCTCGGTTTACATTTCAGCAAAGATAGACCCAATTTCCAAACTAACCTTCTGGGCTGACAATGAAGATTCACCATGGACTTCTCACAGACCCACCCACTCTTTTCTCTACCCCACTCCCTAACCTCTCTAGTTTACCTTTTCTATAAAGTCATACTTGCCTTCTAAGTGGCAGTACAGTGTTTTCGGGAAGCTTCTGTGATTTGATGCGGTCTTCTCTCTGCCCTGTATCCTTCTTCTTTGGTTCCATTCAGCTGCTTCTGGTATCCACCTTATTCCTAATCTCACCCTCCCTGAGATACACACAGTGACGGGAGTCGGGGAAAGGGTGATGATGGTGATGGTGATGATAATGATGATGGTGATGGCAATGAGCTAACATCTGTTACTCGTTAACAAGACACTTTATGCAGAAGATTCACCAGGTCTTCCAGCTGCCACGTCTTTTAGGTTCTCCAAGCTTTTACCCAAGATAATCACTACAGATCACTAAGAGAGCTTAAACGGCCAATCTGGTTGATGCCGGTGTATTTACCTGCTCTTTGTGGTCTTCATTCCTTTATCTGCAACTCCCCTGTATCTATGATCATAATTCTGGACCCTGACACATTTGACTTTGCTTTTAAATCAAAAGGTACTATTTCATTTTTAAAACTCCATGGTTTTGTGACAATCTCTGGATTTTCAGTGGTGAATCAAGAGAACGGTTTGGGATAAGGATGATGCAGGTGTTTAAGTCTTGCCTCCACAAATTACGCTCCCCTACTTAACGAAGGACTGACATTCCAATAGGTTCATAGCGAGTGGAAAACATCATTAAGTCACAAATGCACTTGGGATACCTAGTGCACCAAATGCCCCTGCTTACCACACAGCACACTGGAGTGTCAGCGTCTCTCTTCCTCATGATGCCAGGGCTTACTGGGGTCTGAGGTTCATTGCCTCTACCCAGCATCTACCAACAGGTCTGTTGCTTTAGAAACATTGTAACGTTCTAATATGGTAAGCCAAACTATCATAAAGCTGGGGGCTTCTAAATGCTTTGTGATCCTAGGTGTGTTTTCTTATGATTCAGCACCTCAGTTTCCTTGTTTATGAAATAAAGATAATATAGAAAGCACAGGGTCTGAAAATCACATGAAGTGACGTGTGCAAACAGCACCATGCTCAGCATCTAGTGGCTGCTACACCGTCTTCTTCTTCCTGCAATGATGTCTGTTCCCAGGGTAGCAGGAGGGAAGGAGATTTCGGATTTTGTCATCATGCCTTCCTAATGCAAGTGTACCATGGGAAAGTTCTCCACATTACAAAATGGGAAGAAATAACCTTGTCTGCAGCTCACAGCTGCTATCCTTCTGCTCCCAAACTGCAGAACAAACTCTTACCTCATACTATGCTCTTCCAGCATGACTCTATCTGGGAAGCTCTATAGTATTTTGTCTCCTGGCTTGTTTACCAGGTTCAATGCCTTCTTAGCTTGAGAACACCCAGTAGTGGTAGACCCTTAGGCAAGACTTAGAGTGGTCCTGGACCTGTAACATCACCTGGAAACTAGACAGAAATGCAGATTCTCGGGCTGAGGAGATGGCTCAAGTGTTTCTCAATGACATCTTGAACCACTGGATCTTTTCTCTTCTGTCACAAATACAGTCTTCCACATTACTCACTTAGTAACTATAGGTAGAGACTGGGGCTTTCTCCAAGGGGGACTTGAGGTCAGTCTCCAGAACCCACATTAAAAAGGCAGCAAGAAACCACTCTGGAAATCCGTTTAGCAGTTCCTCAGAAAATTGGACATAGTATTACCTGAGGACCCAGCAATACCACTCCTGGGCATATACCCAAAAGATGCTCTGACATGTAATAAGGATACATGCTTTACTATGTTCATAGCAGCTTTATTTATAATAGCCAGGAGCTAGAAAGAACCTAGATGTCCCTCAACAAAGGACTGGGTACAGAAAATGTGGTACATTTACACAATGGAGTACTACTCAGCTATTAAAAACAACCAATTCATGAAATTCTTAGGCAAATGGATGGAACTAGAAAAATATCATCCCGAGTGAGGTAACCCAATCACAAAAGAATACATGGTATACATTCACTGATAAGTGGATATTAGCTCAGAAGCTTGGAATACCCAAGATACAATTCACAGACCACATGAAGCTCAAGAAGAAGGAAGACCAAAGTGTGAATTTGTCAGTCCTTCTTAGAAGGGATAACAAAATCCCCATGGGAGGAGATACAGAAACAAAGTGTGGAGCAGAGACTGAAAGAAAGGCCATTCAGAGATTGCTCCACCTATAGATCCATCCCATATACAGCCACCAAACCCAGACACTATTGTGGATGCCAAGCAGCCCATGCTGACAGGAGCCTGGTATAGCTGTCTCCTGAGAGGCTCTGCCAGTGCCTGACAAATACAGAGGTAGATGCTCTCAACCAACCAGTGGACTGAGCACAGGGTCCCCAATGTAGGAGCTAGAGAAAGGACCGAAGGAGCTGAGGAGCTTGTAGCCCCATAGGAGGAACAACATTATGAACCAACCAGTACCCCCAGAGCTCCCAGGGACTAAACCACCAACCAAAGAGTACACATGGAGGGACCCGTGGCTCCAGCTGCATATGTAGCAGAGGATGGCCTTGTTGGTCATCAACGGGAGGAGAGGCCCTTGGTCCTGTGAAGGCTCAATGCCCCAGTGTAGGGGAATTCCAGGATAGGGAAGCAGGAGTGGGTAGGTTGGTGAGCAGGGGGAGGGGGGATGGGATAGGAGGATTTTGGAGGGGAAACCAGGAAAGGGGATAACATTTGAAATGTAAATAAAGAAAATATCTAATTAAAAAAAAAAGGCAGCATGGTGGTCCATGCCCATAATCTCAACACTAGGAAAGTAGAGACAAGAAGACCTTTTCCACAAGCTAGCCTAGCCTATCTGGTGCAGTGAGAGACCTTGTCTTAAACATGTACATACCAAGAAAGAAAAGAATGAATGATTTCATTAACTGTGGATTCTTATTCCAACTCAGTAAATAGGAAAGGCTGTGGACCCCTGAATTCTGTGGATTCTGGTTGGTTGGTTGGTTGGTTGGTTGGTTGGTTTGGAGGTTTTTGTTGTTGTTGTTGTTTGATATTTTTTGGTTTTGTTTTAAATGTATTTGAGTACACTGTTGCTGTCTTCAAAAACATCAGAAGAGAATATCAGATCCCATTGTAGATGGATATGAGCCACCATTTTGTTGCTGAGAATTGAACTCAGGATCTATGTTAAGAACAGTCAGTGCTCTTAACCTCTGAGCTCTCTCTCCAGCCATGAAATCTGTGTTTTAAGAAGCCCTCCTATACAGTGGGGAATGGTCAAGGAAATATGCACATGCAAGGTACACACACACACATACACACACACACAGATTACTTAAAAAAAAAAAAAGCCCTCTGGGTGACCCTGATGAAGGTTTGAGAACACCTGTCTGAGGCAAAGACAAGGAACCCAGCCATGTGGCAGCAGAGAGCCTGGTCCCCAGCAGCTCAGTGCTAGTACCTGTCCTTGTAAGGCCATTGATCACGGAGTTGCTTCACCACACAGCTCGTTCCAGAAAAACATTCTTCCCACACAGCCTCCCTCATGCTTCCTCCTCAGCTCTGGCCCCCAGGAATCAACACAGAGAAAGGCAGACAACTGAGACACAACCCAGGAGGCCCCGCTGTCGCTCAGACAGACGTCCCCTACATGGTACTCTGTGCTCTTTGCGAGATGCGAAGCACATCCAACGTGCGCGCACCTGGCTTCTTCAGAGCAGAGCACATCAGGGTGTAACCACATCAACCCACACTTTCCCACGTAAAGCTGCGTCTCCCACAGTCCCAAGAGCTCTGGTAACCAGGCAGCTGAGCTGACTGAGCCAACTCAGCAAAAAATATGGGAGGGGCCAGAGCTTTGAATTAAGGCTGTAATTAACAGCTCCAAAGACACATGCCCAGGACCTTTATTCCTTACCGAGTATCACGCCTTCAATATTTTTTTGCATTCTCCAAAATTCATGTTGAGTTTAACCCCCTCGCCCCCAAATTCAACCATCTTCAGGACGGTAATATTGAGGAGAGGGGGCTTCTGGGAGGTGATTGGAGCATAGAAGCTGCTCCTTCATTTGCGATCATGAACAAGATTAAAGCTAGCTCCAATTGCTGACCCCTTGCAAATGAAAATTTAGTTTTCTTCAAGGGAGTCTCACTGCAGAAACAAATGACTCTCTAAGGGTAGGCTGGACGCCCACGCCAAGAGCAAACAAACTCAACCGCACCTTTGGAGGTTCTTTGTCTCATAATGTATCAAGGCTTTTAATTTTTTTATTTAAACACTTTTTTTCTCTTTTTTTTACTCTACACGTCCTTTGAGTGAAGCTTCCAGTTTTGTGTTTTCATGAGATTTCTGAGTGTGCGAACGAGTTGGTCTTGTCATTTGTTGTTTCCAGGGTCTCTTTTTGGGCTGTTTTCCTTCTGTATGCTTAGATTGTCCTATTTCAGTATGCTAGGTTTTATTTCTCTCATTATATTTTATTTTATCTCGTTTTATTATAATCCCTTAGAAGCCTGTTTGTTTTCTAAGAAGAGACAGAAAGGAGGTAGCTCTGAAAGGGAGATGGCGTGGAGAGGAACCAGGAGGGAATGTAATCAAGATATATTATGTGAGGAAAAAATAATGTTTTAAATAATAAAATATAATCGTAAAAGGCAGGATTAGAGATCTTGTAAGTCGGGTTTGATCTCTCATCATCCTGCCTCTGCCATGTGAATGGAGACCCACAACGAACCTCAAAACGCTGATACAGATTCCCTATCTTCCAGAGCTGAGAAAATAATGACTCTGTCTATGGTAATCTGTCGTCATAGCACAAATGGACACAGCCATCAAGATGGTGGACGTCTTTTCACCCTAAATCCAGTGACTCAACCATCAGCAGCCTCACGTTCCTTCCTGCTTCTAACCTGAGCAGTTAAGATGAGATGAACCTCATCTTCATTTACTTCAACCACTCCACCCAACGTCCGACCCACCCCCATCACACGAGGCCCCACCTCACCACATGTAGGAGGCAGCCATGTCTACCCACCACCACGGAGTGTGTAGCTCAGAAGACTGTATGTGGCTAGAAAGGGTGAAGTGGCCCAAAAAGATTCCAAGAGGATTGTGGGAATGCTGTCTCAGTTCTGGGAGGAATGAGAGCATTGTATCAGGAAACGTGAGCGAACAACCAAGCTGAGTCTTTCCCCTAGTGCCGCCATTTCTCGTTCACTGGGAGTCTCTGTCCTTGCCCCTTTCCCTTCCGTGTTTCCTCAGGCTCCATGAGCTACCAGAATCCTTCCAGTGAAGTAAACGATCCTGAGCATGTTTGTCTGATCTGGAAAGAACCAGATGGGTAGTCCATTCTAGAAGCCTGCACCACCCCCAGCTCCCCACAAAAGTCCCCTTTATGCAGTCATCACTGATAACCTTCCAAGTGTGTTCTACATATATGATAACCTTCCTCCAAGTGTGTTCTACAGTGCTTGTGCAGAGCCAGGCAGCACACAGAAACACCAGAGAGGGCAACTTGCCTTCAAACAGCACTTGGAGCACCCTCAGCCCTGACTTTAATTCATCTCCAAGTGTCTTAGAATACTTAATACAACATAATGCTATATGCTGTTGTAGTCTATTGTTAAGGAAATTATTCTTTAAAATGTAGCTATATTTATTTGGATCTCCTGATACAGAAACTTCAGACATACAAGGAAGACAGTCATCTTTTTACACTATGATGGAGGAACAACTTATAACCCCCCCCCTTGAATTATATCCCCAAATACCACTTGTTAAAATATGCTTGGCAGACTGTTTCATAAGGTTTCCATAGAATACTGGACTTTGAAAGGACATGTGTCTATGTGGCTAAAATGACCACAATAACCAGTCTCTTATAAACCCACAGGCCATTGTGCTGAAAGGTTCTCGACCTCAGCATGACTGTCACTCCCCATGAATAGACTGGAGCACAGAGGGAAAAATAGACATATTTTCAAGGGCTTGTCAATATGAGATCCAAGTTTTTCCTTCCTGGTGGCCTTTGAAAGCAAGCCAGCTGCTCAGGCAAAAGAGCCATTGGCTTCTCACTGGGGCCTATGGTGCAGGCCACGTGGTGGGTGCTTTTTTTTTTTTTTTCTGCTCGGATGGAAGGGCTACTCTTACATCCACGGCATAAAAGAAACCTTATTCATAAGAAGCATCCAAAATAGAAGTGTTGCTGTAAAAGTAATTAGACTTGGGTTTAAGCAGATCAGTTCCTCATTAAGAGTTTCCTTCAAAGGCTTTTTACAGGCTTACAGCTCGACTCTAATCTCCACTGTCAGCTGTGCAAAGTGGCAACACAGAGACGTTCATTCACACGCTAAGACTCCTGCACTCAGGCTTCACTGGCAGAACACAGCAAAGGCTTCACTGTACACAAGTATAAATAATCTGCTTGTCGCCACCGCCAACCCCTCAGAGAAAAACGTTGAGCCCGAAGATCAAAGTCAACTGTTGCACAGATTTCTATTTCTAGAAGAAAACTCTGGTCACGAGCAGGCGTTTGGCTGGCTATTCTCAGTAGCCCGGGATGCCCCTGAAACCCTCCCTTCGCTGTAAATTTCAGCGCTTTGTGGATGTTTACCATGTACCTCGCTCTACTCCAGCTTAGCAGAGACAGACAGTTAAGACACATGCCACTCGCCGTCTTACCCTGGTTCCCCCGTGAGCGTCTGCCTAGGCACTCCAGCGCAGCTCTGTGCCATGCAGTGATGGGGCACAGGCAAGCAGGTCCAGACTCCACCCAGAACCATAGAACTGGAAGCAGGGTCTAAGCCTCTCAGCACAAACCAGGACTCTTCACATGACTATATGATCTTTGCACAATCATCAAACGCTTCTTATACACACACTCCTACGTCTGTCCTTCCATTCTGATTAGGTATCGATCGCAGGCCTTGGGAGCAACCGCCCATCTCCTACGGGAAGAGTCTGACATCCATTCCCCATAAAGTCTTCCTTTGTCTGTTGGTTCTGGTAAAGGAAAACTTCCCATCTGAAGAGCCCACCTTTCTCAAGGCTCACAATAATCTCCCCGCCTACCCTCCTGAATCAAGAATCACAGTAAAATCAGACATGGCTTTGAGTCTCATTTTCATAATTGTCTGTGATAATGTACGAAAATATAAGCCGTCTAACTGGGCCTTTGTTTCCTCATCTGTAAAATGGATGGCGTTGCAGGCTGCATCCTTCATTCTGAAATGTTTGGATTTTTTTTTTTTTTAAAAGCAGGGTCTCACTACGTAGCTCCAGCTGGCCCTGAACTCACCAAAAGTATACCTTGTTTTGTATTTTTCTTAAATTTAACCCTTTTATATGTGTAATGAGTCATATTGGGAGGGGATACACACCAAAATATGAAGCGTCACTTATCCCTTACACAATGTCACTACTGTGGCTTGTCACATAACGCCCAGTGTAGGGTTTTACATCCACGACACCGTACCAGCACTCAAAGAGGTCTAGACTTTGGAGAGCTCTGAAGTTTCAGATTTTCAGATGAGAAATGTTCAACTGGAAATAATTTTACTGGGAGGACAGGATCAGAAGATGGTATGCAATAGTGCACCAGAGTATACAGATATGATTGGCATCAAACAGTATATGTTCAGTAACCGTTCTGGGGTTATCCATGCCACTGGTGGGTCTTTCAGAGTGATGGGCAGAAAAGACAGGGATGAACCTCACAGAATTCACAGCAACCTGGCCTTTCACTCAAGTGCCCTCAAATACTATACAATGTAGGCACCTAGCAAGTAGACAGTGGTACCCATCTAAACAGGATAATGGGGAAAAGCAGCAAATGTCCTGAAATGTATACACCTAGCAAGCAGACAAGACACCTCTAAACTGGACAGTAGGAGCTAGCAAACACGAAGAGACTATCATTTGTGGCTTCATGGGGAAAGGTAAACAAGGGGTGGATAATTTAAAATTGTTTTAACAATAGGTCTATAGAGCACATATAAGTCCACTGTACCTAAAACTAGCCAGATACTGAGAAATCTGACTTCAGATTATAGTTCTCAGTTAACAAATAGATATTCAGATCCTTTTATGAAGTAGGGGATTGAGGCAGGTTCTCTCTACAAAGCCATGGTTGTCTTAGAACTCACCATGTAGACCAGGCTAGCCTCAACTTACAGAGATCTGCCTGCCTCTGCCTTCCAAGTGATGGTATTAAGGTGGGCATCATGATGCCCAGTGACATTTCTATCCTTAAAGCATCAATCTAATCTATAATTTTGTTTGCAAAATCCTTACCCAAACGGAAAATTTCCAGGAGGCATTTAGTACACAGGTTTAGTACAGAGTTCAAATGGAGCCAGTAAAGTTGGCAACTTAAAACACAGAGTACCACAGTTAAATCTGGAGTTTAAATAATATGGAAGGAAGTTTTTACTATAAATATACCCCTATGTAATATTTGGCAACCCTAACAAAACATCTTTTTTTTTTTTCACCTAAGCTCTAGACTTTAATTCAATAGCCTTGGGAAAAAAACAAACTGATTAATAATAAACATCATAGGTAAAGAAAATTAATAAAATTGCACGTAGCGGGTAAATAGTCATTAAATCAGCCCATTCGCCCCAGTCACATTAAAGCTGGCTTTTTGCTTTCCTTTGTTTCAAACACTAGTTTGGGTTTCCTTTTCTGTGTGGAGAGACTGCTGGGTAATCGGTACCTTGCTTGTGCTGGGCTGGGCTGGGCTGTGCTCACACAAGAGAGATGAACAGAGGAAAAGCTAAACGAAGAGAAATAAGTTGTTGCGATCAAGTGCCAAGGTTCATTCTGTAATCTGGACACAAGGTTCAACCTCACTTTCCCTGTGAAGAAACACTGGCCCTGACCTCTGCTGCTAAGTTCCTGAGAATGGAGACACACACACACATTCACATATACACACACATTCAGACACACACTCATTCACACACACACACATTCACATACACACACACACACATTCACACCACACACACACTCATACACACACACACATTCACACCACACACACACTCACACAACAAACAAACATACACATAGCCTCACACTTCATTTCATGCTCTTACTTCTAACTTAAGACTGGTAAAATGTTTTTCCCTTTGAATTCAAGTCTGCTTTGATGGTGTTAATTTTTTTCCATCTTTGAACTGCCAAACAGTCTCCCTGGAGAAAGATTAAGTAGTTCTTTGGATATTAGCTAGTTTGGGGGTGTTGTTGCTGTTGTTGTTGGATTTGTTTGAGGTCACATCACTCTGCTGTATAGATGCAGTTTTATCTCTCTGCTGCTGTTATAGATGCTCGTACGTCTTGTGGGCCCTCCCAAGTCGGTAGGCCACAGAATTCGAAAATTATTCCACTCAGAAGGAAACCACTGAAGTGACCAAAGGGAGACTAAACACAGGGTTTCAGGCAGAGCAGCAGACTTGAACTCGGAAGGCAGGACATACGATCCCATCTTGCAATCATGCTGTGTGGCAATAGACACTTCCATTCTCTAACTGACCCACGTCTCTGTATAGTCCGGAATCCTGGGCTTCACAGTCTAATCGCCGGCACTCAGATCTTCTACCTTTTGCTGATGGGTGTTTTCAAACTGTCTTTCCATACGTTCTGTTTCTAGAACAAATCACATGAATGGTACACACTCACCTTTCACTCCCAAAAGGACCCTTCGAGACGACTTTGAAAATAGCTGTCAAGCAGCTCAGAAGATCAAGAGCTGCATATCCAGAGACAGAAAGTGGGTCTACCCAGCCCTATCCAGTGAGGAGCCATGGTGCTGGAAGGAGAAGAGCGGAGACATTTTTTCTGGCAGCTTGGGCTTTGGCCTCTGAAAACTGCTTAGACTTGGAAACTCTTCGTTGGCAAAGATCTGGAGGGAAGGTCAGGACACTGTGTCCTGCAAGCAAAAAGGAACTGGCCAAAAGGACATCAAGCATGGCAGTCCCTGTCCACCTTCCAATGTAAGAGGCTTTTCTGCAGGTCTGTCACACTACACCGCGTGACAAGATCATAATTTGAGGTCCGCCTTCTCTCAGGCTACCTCCAGTAACCCAACTCTGTGTGGCTGAGAGATCAGGGACCAACACCCAGCTCTGGGGTCCCTGCACTACCCCATCCAACACTCCCTACCTCTACAGCAACTCCATAGACTAAAGACTTTTGGCGGGGGCTGGGGGAGACCAAGAGGAATTTTTTCTCAATTTTCTGAGCAAGCAATTATGTTTAAGAACAATAACATCATCTAATAAACAGTGTGTCCTTCAAAAATAGTTATGGCCTTTCTGATTCTCTTGATGACCTGTGATGAATCTTCAGATGAGTTACTGAACAAGTTCTAAACCTGGAACTACCATGCTACATCCACCCCAAACTAACCCCTTGCCCACTAACAACCGCTAGACCAAAGATCTCTCTCTCTCTTTAGGAAGACTTTGGCAGTAGAGGGGAGCAGGGGTGGAGGGGGTGGGGAGAGGGAATAGAGAGCAAGGACGCAGAACAGGCGCTGGAACTCATCAGTCATTCTTAGGAGATGTTCTTGATGAATCATCTCTATGTGTGCAACCTGTCTACCCTGACAGTCATAGAGAAAAACCTGAGTCTCCTAAATGAGGAATGTCTCAGGTTTCTTATTAACAAGAAAAACATTATGTCTTAGTTACTTTTCTACTGCTATGAGAGTAGCAGTTCTTAGAAAAGAAAGCATTTAATTTGGGGATGCTTGGTTCCAGAGGGCTAGAGTTCATGACCATCATAACAAGAAGCATAGTAGCAGGTAGGCAGGCATAGCTCTGGAGCAGTAGCTGAGAGCTTACATCTGAGTCACAAGCGGGAGGCAGAGAGAGAGAGAGAGAGAGAGAGAGAGAGAGAGAGAGAGAGAGAGAGAGCGAGCTAACTGGGAATGGTGTGGGATTTTGAAACCTCAAAGTCCATCCCTAGTGGCACACTTCCTAAATCCTTCCCAAATAGTTCCACCAATTGCAGACCAAGCATTAAAATATATAAGCCTCAGGGACCCATTTTTATCCAAATAACCACAATTGGCTTGTGTTAGAGATGATGACAGTGGAAAATCTCATATGGTAAATATGCAAAAGGAGATGCCAGGCACTAAGAAAGAACTTGCAGGTCTTAGCTCCATGACAGTATATATTAAATCCAGAGATAGCCTGAAACTAGAGTAAAAGCGACCAGACAAGCCATTTAATATGAAAAGAAAAAATAAACATCACTGACCCATTCGTTAGACAAATGTTCACTGAATAAACTCTAGGTCACAGCCTGGAGCCACATGGGAAATAGATGCAGCGAAAGGATCTACAGGAGCCCGTCAGAGCCTCAAGGCAAAAATCAATCATTTCTGCCCACACAAATCTGGGGGGTGGGGCATAAAAAGTCCCTACCCCCTTCAGGACTGAAACTCTGAGGAAGATAATTATATCTAAAACTTTAAGCACAGATTTTGCAATGCAAGTTCATTGTTGTGAATGTACCCAGGCAAATATTAACTTGGGATGGGCACTGTCTCTGTCCTTCCTCCTACCCATCAAAGAGATTTGCACCAACCCGTTTTCTCATCTTTCTCCCTTCAAGGAAGGATGATTGCTATTTTCTAAGATTGGAGCTGGACTGGTCACCCAGTCTGAACTACAACATACCAAGAGTTGGAATTCCAAGGGCCCATGACAGTGGCAGTCACTCTATCCGTGCAACCTAAAAAGGAGACATTGGAGCTCCGTGACAAGTCCTGTCAACAATGTCTGTCTGTCGTCTGTCTGTCTGTCTGTCTGTCGTGACAGAATCTCACTATATAGCATTATCTGCCCTGGAACTCAATCCTCCTGCCTCCAACACCTACTACTGAGATTATAGACATGGGCCACCACCATTCCTAGTCGAGATCCACCACCTATCCCCCACCCCCACCCTAGTGGGGAAAAAAGTGATCTGAGATGGAAATGAGGCAAATCCTGGGTACATTCTGATGCTAGAGAAATGTAAGGGAATTGGTGTCAGGCTTGGGGGAAGCTGGGGGTAAAAGGAGAACGAGAGGGAGGCCAGAAGGAACTCAAGTCAGAGTTGTACTTCGATATCTTTTAATCTTTGTCTTAGTCGGGGTTTCTATTCCTGCACAAGCATCATGACCAAGAAGCAAGTTGGGAAGGAAAGGGTTTATTTGGCTTACAATTCCATACTGCTGTTTATCACCAAGGAAGTCAGGACTGGAACTCAAACAGGTCAGGAAGCAGGAGCTGATGCAGAGGCCATGGAGGGATGTTCTTTACTGGCTTGCTTCCCCTGGCTTGCTCAGCCTGCTCTCTTATAGAACCAAGACTACCAGCCCAGAGATGGTCCCACCCACAAGGAGCCTTTCCCCCTTGATCACTAATTGAGAAAATGCCTTCCAGTTGGATCTCATGGAGGCATTTCCTCAACTGAAGCTCCTTTCTCTGTGATAACTCCAGCTGTGTCAAGTTGACACAAAACTAGCCAGTACAATCTTTAAATAAAATTCCCTAAACAGGCAAGAATAAAATCCCCTTCTAATAGTTTGCCTCTTGCCCTGCTGCTTCTGATCTCCATATGGATATGGGATACGCAGGCTGTGTCTGTAAGGCAGGGAAACCTTAAATATTAGAATGCTGTGTGCATGCTGTCTCCGAGGCTGTTTGGGGGTGAAACGTTGTAGTGTGTATTGTCTTTACAGACCTTCTAGATTATTCCACAAACACCCCTCAAATCTTAGCGGCTTAGAGTCACAAACATTTCCCTGGCTCCCATTATGCGCTTATTGTAACCAAAAACTGTCAGACCTCTGGAATCAGGCGGAGAGGCACACCCCTTATCTGCACCAGCAAGGAAAAAATGCAGACCCACAGTTGCTCTGGGAGTTTCTACATAGAAACTTGTCACTTCCAGTGCCATTCCAAGTCACACATGTCATCCCCAGGGTGGGGCATATGTCATCCCCCGGAAGGGCTGAGACCACTCAAGAGCACAGCAATTTTTCCCAGATGCTTGCTGGCACTGTAGGGCAATTCCTGCATAGGCGCTCAGAGTATGGAGGAGGTAACACAGGGACAGCTCTCCATTCCATGGTGCTCAGCAAATGCAGATTTGGGCAACTTTCACAAAAAGGAACAAGACTCTCAGGGGGTAGCAAGGCAGACAGTAGACAGATAAGGCCACAGAAGGAAGCATATGTTGACCTGAAGCTGCCGAGGGTCTTTGAAGTCCCTTATTTAAAAAGGATATCCCTGCATAACGATGACAGGGACCAAGGCAAGACCCAGAAGAGTCCAGGGTTGAGTGACTGCAGAAAATAACCTTCACTGCCCCTCCACGGTGTCCCCCCAGAAAGCCCTCCCTGGTACCTAGACCAGGCTGAGCTGAAATGCAACTCCAGCTGCTCTCAGGCAGAGACTTGGGACCCAACAATCCTGTCCTTTCCTGCACACCAGTGAGAACTCCAGACCTTCCAAGCCCACTGTCCATTCATCCAGGCAAGGCCAAGAGGTGGGCAGAGCCCGCCTACGGAACTTCAGCGAGATGTTTGAAGAGGTCTTGTCTGCTGTCTTCGGTGTCTTTCTCTACCACCCCTGATTACAAAGCCTTACTCCTTCCCCACCTTCCTTCTAAACTGTTCCACCCACATATACATACTGAGAGAGCATAGTGTAGCAGGCCCGTGGTAATTACCAGGAATGGAGAGAAGCCCTTCTCTTCTTGACCTGGGCTGTTCGCTCAGGAGGAAGCAAGAAGCAAAAGGAAGCCTTAGAATGGCTCCCACGTGGCTAACGGTGAATGAGAACCCAGCCAAGCGTCAGGGTCGCAATGATTGCTTCTTCTCCAACTCTCACTTCTGCTCTGGGCCATGGCTCAGGAGGAGCCAGCAGGGAACTTGTGATGCAGATCTTGTCATCCCAGAACTCTGTCATCCAAGGGATGTGTCTGCTCATGGCCACGCATGGGCTTCAACCCTGCACTCCAGTCCCCACTCTCCCACAGAGTGTCTGTCGCTTTGGATAACCTACTTCACCTCCCTGTGCCTCTGTTTCTTCATCAATTAAACAGAAAATCACAAGAGCGTCAATGCCAAACTTGTCATGAAAATTAAACAAGTTAATAGATGTCTGGTACCCAGAATGGAGCTGCCATACAACAAGAAGTAGCTGAGCCGTGTGGACACTATGCCCCTCCTTAGAAGTGGGAACAAAACACCCATGGAAGGAGTTACAGAAACAAAGTATGGAGCTGAGATGAAAGGATGGACCATGTAGAGACTGCCATATCCAGGGATCCACCCCATAATCAGCTTCCAAATGCTGACACCATTGCATACACTAGCAAGATTTTACTGAAAGGACCCAGATGTAGCTGTCTCTTGTGAGACTATGCCGGGGCCTAGCAAACACAGAAGTGGATGCTCACAGTCAGCTAATGGATGGATCACAGGGCTCCCAATGGAGGAGCTAGAGAAAGTACCCAAGGAGCTAAAGGGAACTTCAACCCTATAGGTGGAACAACATTATGAACTAACCAGTACCCCTGAGCTCTTGACTCTAGCTGCATATGTATCAAAAGATGGCCTAGTCGGCCATCACTGGAAAGAGAGGCCCATTGGACACGCAGACTTTGTGTGCCCCGGTACAGGGGAACGCCAGGGCCAAAGGGGGGGAGTGGGTGGGTAGGGGAGTGGGGGTGGGTGGGTAAGGGGGACTTTTGGTATAGCATTGGAAATGTAAATGAGCTAAATACCTAATAAAAAAAATGAAAAAAAAAAAAAAAAAAAAGAAGTAGCTGAGCCTTGGCAGTGTTCCTTATGCAAGCATTAAAAGTTATTTACATTCATTTTAACGCATTATTTTTAAGCCGTGCTGAAAATGCAACAATCTTTCATCTGCCACTCCTGGAAGATGCCTCTCTCCAGCCAGCCAGCTCCAGCAGACTCTACAGGTTTGTCAACGGGAGTTTTTTAATTGCATAAATAATTCATGAACGCATTCCGGTTGAAAGAGTTAAGCAACATAGAGAGGGAGACTGAAGAGTCCCTTCAAGCTCTTCCCACTGCCTCCCACGGCTGACAGTGTGAGTCCTGCCCGGCCCTTCCACACAGGCATAGCGGCAGACACTCTTCCAAAAAGCCCCATCACTTACGTTCCCTTCCAATAGCTGTACAGCTTGCTGATTCTTCAGATAGTTTGTAGATTTTCAGATCCCTATACAGTAAGCCTGCTTCAAAATGGATATACCACAAAGTGGAGTAACAAATCCCCTATTGATGAGTGCCCCTTCGGTTTCCAGTCTGCCCCCTTTGAAGCCTGCAGGACAATCGGTATCTTTGTGTGAACACATTCACACGGGCAAAGGGCGATTTCTTAGAATAGACTACAGGAAGTAGACTTGTTGGGTCAAACGGTGGGTGCATTTTCTGTTTTGCTAAATACTATCAAGTGGCCTTCCCATTTATACTCCTACCAGCTTGAGGATGGGGAAGGCAGGGGTATTTGTTTTTGTTTTAAAGAGGGGATTCTTTTTAGTTAACGGTTGCTTGTTTGTTTGTTGTGGGTTGTGTTTGGAGAGGTGTTTTGCTTCGTTTTTTTTTTTTTTTTTTTCCTTCAGTGTTGCGGATTAACCTTGGGATCTTAAATATGCTAGGCAGGTGCTCTACCTAAAAGAAAGCTATATCCCCAGCTTTGTTAGTTTCAAGGCCTTACTAAAGATAGCACAGTCTGGACCTTAAGGTCGCCTTCCCTGCTCCTCCAGAGTGCCGGGGTTGCAGGTGTGGCCACCACACCCAGTTTAAAAGGTGTGTTCTCAGGCTGTTCGACAGAGAATTACCATGGCTTTTTCCTGGCAACTAGAAATAGCAGCTCATTCTTCCTTATTGGAGAGGGAACATCAGTCTCCTTCCACCCCCGTCCTGTCCCAAAGCAGAGAGGGAGGGGAAGAAAGAGAAGGAAAAACTATAACGGGAAAATGTCCCCAAATGTCTTGATTTAGACTGTTACTCATACTAAGGTATAAAACACAGCCTCCTCCTCTGCAGCCACAACAAATGTTGCTAAACCTGCTTATAAGCTGCTCTTTTCTTATTCAGCGCCTCTGCTTCTTCGCTTAATCTTCATAATTCTGAGCTTCACGCTATTATTATATTCTTGGAGGGATAAAGCAAATTAGCTGCAGAACTACATTACCCAGCCTGCACTGCAGGAAGCAGCAGCCAGTAAGCTGTAAACAGGAGCTGAGAAGCGAAGGCTTCTGGGAAAGACTATAAAGGCAGGCTCACCTGGGCGAAGAGACCATTTGCTTGTCTCTCCCATCCTTCTACCTGAAATTGGGGGTGTTTTTAAACATATTTAAGGTCACCCTTAGAGCATAATGATGATCCCGCTGGGAACTGTGTTAATTCTTCAGTTACCGGAAGTTGGATGCTAACCAAGGAGGGCAAGAGGCAGCACTATCTGCCCACCTGTTTATAAATGCACTGATATTTAAACAGCTTATTGACCAAACACGTCTGGTACGTACAGAGCAGTCCTATTTGAGTAAAGATGTGATGGGCGGGGCTCTCGCTGTCACATGTACTTAAGAAGTGATCTCTACAACGGAAGCCAAGCACCAAATATGCTGTGCAAGATGAAGCCTCAGTCCCCAAGGAGGGAACCTAATTTCCTTTGAAGAATTCCATTGTGTTGGAACCCAATCCGTTGCTGGCTTGTCTTTTCCAATGTTTTGTAAACTGTGACTAGGGAAATAAAAAGACTTCATTTTACAAACACGGAAAAGCCCTATATCATCCTAAACAGCCACAAGTCCCATTGGCTGGTCCACTTGCACCTCTGCACCTCTCTCCAAAGGTGGCCTGGACACATTTTCTATTAATTGACATTAAAACCAAGTTAACTTTGGAAGCAGCCATAGCACTGGGCTCCAACGGACAACCTTTAGCCACTGTTAAGCAACTAAAAGTCCAGATGCAAATTGAAATCCCCTCCCGGATTTCATCTGGATTCAAAAGAGCCGAAATTGGAATTCTGCACCTATTCTAAGACAGGTGGAGGAAACGTTTTCTATGAGGTGGTCCAAAGCGGTTCTGTTGATAGCGGTTCGGAAACGGAAACAAACTTCCTGACAACAGGGAAATCATCCCAAACACTGTGATACAGGGACGGTGAAGGTCCGTCAGTGAGTGGGTGCTGGTCAAACAAGCATGGAGACTTCAATTCAATCCTCAGCACCCATGTAAAAGCCAGAGCACCTATAACCCCAGCGCTGAAGATGCAGAGACAGGAGGATCCTGATGCTGGCTGGTCTAGCCTAGAGGATAAGGTCTCAGTCAATGAGAGACTCTGCTTTAAAGGAAATGTTCAGTGGTCTTAAGGATGACTCCTGAGCACTCATGTGCGCGCGTGTGAACACACACACACACCCTCTAAGGGTAATTCAGAAATCCAATTATAGAACTGTTGTAGCTGCTATAAACTTGTAGACAATTTTTTCTATGACTTTGTAAATATACTTTAAATTTTCTAAAGTAAGCATTATTTTATAGTCAGAAAAATATGAATATTGATGTTATTTATACATATCTATTCATGTGTATGTTTTTATTATATATTAGAAATAAGTGAAAGGTAAGACAATAAGAAAAAGTTCCAGATATGTCTAGAACTTCAAGTACATAACTGATCCTAGATTTTTTTTTCATCTTCATTGCTGGGGGGTGGGGGGTCAAAGCCAGGAGCTCACAGATGTTAGGTGAGCTCCCCAGGACTCTGCTTCATGTTGGGTGACCCTTCAGTTCACTGCTTAAAGATCACCTCAGTTTGGTTAATTTAGTAATGGTTATATTGGTTTCCCTTGAGCTTTCTATGCATTATCTGTCCCCACTATGTGCCCTTTTATGCTGTCAACAGTACAAGAACAAGCATCACAGCTGATTTCCAGTTTCTAGGATGCCGGTGGCCAAAGCTGCAGGCTCCCATGTCTCTTCCTTTCCTTCCCTCTTCAACACACACTTCCCTCCTGCCTACTTGGCATCACTCCCCACCTATGCCCCATACCTCTCCCTTCCATCCCCAGGGACAAGGTATCCTGCCAGCTCTTGCCCCACCAAATGTGGGAAGGGGCCTTTTCCTGTGGACGTCCACACTGTGAGGCTTATTCCCATAACTGACAATTCCTGGAGCCCCTGGCAAATGCCCCTTCAGGTGGGCCCTGACTCCAGCTCCCACCCAGAGTTGGGAACTGAGCCACTCAGCTCAGCGCCCAGATCTCTGTGCAGCCAGGGCTCCACGTGGCTTCCTTGGTTCTGTTGGCTGCTGAAGTCAGGCAGCATTTGGAGCTCCCGTTGAATATTATGCCCTTCACTTCATAGGGCTTAGCCAGCCCTGGACAGAAGAAGGCACGTTGGCTGTTAGCCAGTCAGTCAGCTGCCTGGAAATGTCCACCACCTCATCTTCACTGAACTTAAGTGGTCAAGGCTACCCCTTACCAGGCATCACTGCTGTCCCAAAGACCACAGTATGGCTTGCAGTGCAACCATGAAAACTACTCTCTAATTAGGCCTGCTCCATTCAACCTTGGATAAAGATCCCTTTACATTGGCCCTAACCCCCTGAGTGACAATGAAGAGGTCAGCTCAGGAACTTTGAAAACTTCCACCAGACCCCTCCCCTCCCAGATGAGGAAGGTCATAGAGCACATAGGCACCCCCTCCCCTCAGAAAAGGAGGGGCTAATTACATTCCTTAGACCACAGGGAGGAGGGACCGACCACCAGAGCTCATAGACACATTCCAAGACCCTTGACCACCTACCTCATTCCCTAAAGACCAATCAGTTTAAAAGTCACACTGTTCTGCCAATCACATTGTGCCTAATGGCTGCTGCTTTGAAATCTGTATAAAGGCTCCCTGGACAGGCTGGGTGGGGTTGTTCTCTCTCTCCACACACAGGGCGACCCCAGCATGCTGGACCAATAAAATTCCTCTTGCTTTTGCATCGATTCCTATCTCCACATTGTTCACTCGGGGATCTCCAGTAAGTTAAGTCTCACCAGAGTCTTACAACAGTAATTTTTTTTAACAAATCAAACCAGAAAAATTAACAGATCATGGATCTATGTATAAAGCAAGTTACTCACCTAGAGATAAAAAAAAATAATTAATTAAAATTAAAAACAAAACAAAACAAAAAACCCTTTCCATTCCATCTTGAGCCACCCAGAATGACCACAAGCTGCTGTTCTCACAGGAAGACCTCCACACCACTCTGCAGCCTTCACCCCAGGACACCAGGAGTAGACAGAGCTCTGTACTGCTCCTAGGGAGATGAGGAGTGTATATGGCTGACAGAGCTACCCTATTAAGAACAGCTTGCCATGAAGTAGGAATAGCCAACATCTTACCAGCTACCCTAGCTTAGCTACTTACTAGCTAGGTCTCTATTTGTCATTATATTATGACAAATACAAAGTCTGCGTGCCTCAATTTACTCCTCTGTATGATGGGCACAACAGCAGCAGTCACCCAAGAGGAATTCTGTGCTGATGATATGAAGTTACCACTTCCCAAGCCTGGTGCAGAGCAATGGAGTCAAGAATACTAAACTACACTTCTGGCCCTCACACAGTCTACACACTCATCAGTCTCCAAAAGACCCTTTTGAAGTAGCAGTAAAAGTACCCAGAATGCAAATGTTTGCTGAACTAAACCCTGTGAACAGACAAGGGCTGATGTGATCGCCACAGAAGAAAAGGAAGTCTCAATTAGCCTGTCTGGGTGTGCATCCACGAACTGAGAACCATAAAAATAATATCTATTTTTCCCACTGGATTCTTATAAGAATTGCATTCAATCCGATCCTATAATGCAGCATTTCTCTACCTATGGGTTGTGATCCCCGCTTTGGAGGTTAAATGACCCATTCACATGGGTCACCCAAGACCTTTGGAAAACACAGACATTTATATTATGATTCACAGCAATAGCAAAATTACAGTTATCAATAGCAACAAAAAATAATTTTATGGTTGGGAGTCACCATAGCATGGGAAACTGTATTAAAGCGTCACAGCATTAGGCAGGTTGGGAACTATTACTGTACTGTGAAGCAGTCTTGAACACTGAAAATTGTGGTGATATTAGTTGTTAAAATTATTGTTCTTTTGAGCTCCATCCCATGTTCAAGCAAGCACCAATCCCTTACACTATTAATGATACTCTGTTTTGCTTGCAGACAGGCGTTTAGCGTGGCTGTCCTGAGAGGCTCCACCCACCAACTGACTCAGTCATAGGCTTACCCACAGCCGAACAGTGGATGGAGCTTGGGAACTCTTATGGAAGAAACAGAAAGAGAATTGCAACCCCTAAGGGGATAGGAACTCCACAGGAAGACCAACAGAGTCAACTAACCTGGACCCTTGGGGCTCTCAGAGACTGAACCACCAACCAAAGAATATACATGGGCTGAACTTAGGGCTCTCTGCACATATGCAATAGATGTGCAGCTTGGGTCCCAAACAACTGGAGTGGGGCTATCCCAAAAGCTGTTGCCTAGCTGGGCTCCATTGTCTGGCCTCAGTGAAAGTAGAAGCATCTAGCCTCCCAGAGACTTTAAGTGCCAGTGTCAGGGGGATACTCAGGAGGGCCCCACACACAATCAAAGAAGAGGAAGAGGGGAGGATGGGGGAAGGGTTATGACAGGGGGTGACCGGGAGGGGGAAAGTGAGTGGGAGGGAGAATGAGTAAGTTAAAAATTAATTAATTAATTAATTAATTAAAGAAGAGTTTGATACGTGCCTAAAATTGTAAGCATGTTTTGGTGGTTGCTCTATGCCTGTCTCCTAAGAGGCAGCAACCTCTGCCCAGCCTGTCAGTGTGGCTCTCATGACTGAATCTATGATCAGTGGATCTGCTGAGTCACTGGCTTAATGAGGTTTGCGTCTCTTATAGCACCTGTTACAAACATGCTTGTTGAATAAATGCATGTAAATCTTTATGCATAAGTATTTAATTGCCAGTCACACATCTTGATTGAAATCAAAGCATTTGTGAGGGGGCCTTGGGAATTGCAGTCCAAAAGATATGGTAGTTTTGGTACCAGTTACAGACCCACACCTTCCCTCAGGTGCAGTTCATTGCTCCTGTCTCTTTAGGAACTCAGGCTGGCACAGTCAAGCCAAACTCACACACCTAGGGAACTTGGAGTGTTTGGGTCTTGCCTCCTATCCTCAGAGACAAGACCAATTGATTTGTTCATCTAGCAGGTGAGTTTAACATCCACTGTGTTGTCTGGAATAAAGGCCAATATCAAATGAAGAATGAGTTGTGAATAAGCAGCAAGTACACACACATACACACACATACTCACACACACATACACACATACACACACAGACACACACACATACACACATGCACACACACATACACACACACATGCACACATACACATGCACACACACACATGCACACATACACACACTCGCGCGTGCGCGCACACACACACACACACACACACACACACACACACACACACACACGCTTGTGCAGTCACACTCGAATCTGAGGCTGCAGGCTAGAGACTGACCTTGCCTTCCTGACTCCGGATTTGCCTCTTCACTTCCCGTCCAGCTCTCTCCAGAGCTGCACTCCAACTCTGTGCCTGTTCATCTCAACACTTGGATTTAGAGAGTTGTTCAAATGACAGGCATGCACCCCCATAGCTAGCCTTTTTATCCTTTAGTCAAATAACAAGACAGCTTGAGGGGGAAATACTGTCCAAATGAACTCATTTTCTGCAAGCTACAGAAGAACAGAATAAACAAAAAATAGTGAAAAATTATATGTGAAATATAAACAAAAATAACTAAAAACTATTCCAACACATAGTCCTAGGAATACTGTGTGTCCAATTAGAAAGAACCTGTCTAAATGGCACAAGAGACCAGAAGAGACAGATGGGAGAAACAAGGGGATGTGGGCAGAGTTAAGCCCTACAAGTTTGCTGAACAACACTCAAAAGAACCCCACCTGTTATCCAATATTCAACGATGATGTGAAGGACTGTGCTTAGGCAGAGCCAGAGAAGCCAAAGAATCTTTAGAGTGAATTCTGGCAGAGTAGCCATCAATAGATGCATCCTCTAGAGTGGCACTCTGACGTCTTTGAGACTTGTGGTCCCAGTAACACTCCAAGGTGTGACGTTATGACATAGGCACAATAGGATGACAGGCAAGACCTTTGGAGCCTCGGATGTCATGGATTGGGTCACTCACTTAAACACAGGAAGCATCAGGGTTTTACTTCTTGGAGGAAGGGTAATGAAAGCTTGGTAACTAGTTTGCTTATGTGCAAGTGCTATTGGCTAACAGGTAACCGATCATCTAGGAATGCTAAGGAACTCCTGGCTCAACCATCGTGCATATCTTTCTTGGCCTTAAAATAGGTGTGTTATCTCAGTTCCGAATGTCAATTTTAGAGGTGGACAGCTCCTAGACATTAACGCTCCCATTAGTTTATTTGTACTCAACTGTCAACGTAGCGCATCAGTCACTTGCCACTTGTCACAGTCACTTGACAAAGTGACTACCAGCCAGCTACTTGGCTCAGGAATACTTTGTAGTACACAAGAAAGCTCAAAGTGGAGTCAGTGCTGTCAAAGCACAGCCTCTGGAATCGCGTGGGTGTGCTGAGTCAGAAACATTGAGGAGCGCATCTGTGCCTTTCCTCAAGCTCCGAATGTATTGAACAATAATAAACTCACACGCTATGTTGGTTTTGTTTGCTACCACATACCGAGTAATCCCAGTTTCCCTTGGTAGCATGGTAAATGACCATCTCAGATTCTTTTATTCTGAAATAACATATAGCTATTTAAAATGTGTGTGTGTGTGTGTGTGTGTGTGTGTGTGTGTGTGTGTGTGTGGAGAGAGAGAGAGAGAGAGAGAGAGAGAGAGAGAGAGAGAGAGAGAGAGAGAGAGAAACAATGACTACGAAAGAGTTAAAGGTTACAAAGTTCAGAGACCAGGCCTCACTGAAGGCAGAGGCAGGTGATCCAGGTACATGAAGAGCCCCTGAAGGTGGCTGGATACTAAGAAGCTGACTTTTAGGAAAACTGAGCTGCAGATCTTAACCCCAGCCTCAACCCCCCAAGTCTCTCAGTCACAGAACCAGAGAAGTGAGGACTTAGCTCCCATTCTATTCAGACATAGACATACAGACAGACAAATGGCATTTCAAGTGGACCACATCAAGCAGGAGGGATCATGTGGAGCTGAAACCCCAGGGACAGTTTAGAGTTCTTTGGCTATTAGTCCTTTCACACACAAACACACATGTACACATACCACATACCACACACTATATACCACACACTCACACACACAGTGGTCAGATGGCAGGTCTGTGGCACTATTGCTGTCTGTGTGCTAGGTGACCCTTCTTTTAAACGGTCTAAATGAGACTGTAGCATCTCTTGTTGGTCTGACTTGTCCAATAAGTTTGAAGGGCTGGTTCTCCATGAGCTTAAATATGCCCATATCCCTCCTTGTTCCCCACCTCCATTTGTAAATGTATGGGTGGCACCTTCTTCCTTGTAGCAGTAAGTTGCCAGTCTGTGCCCAGTGGCTTGCACTGGACAGATGTCACTATTTAATTTGTACACAAGAGGCAATCACCTTGCCCCTGTGTTTATGCTCAAAATGGAGCCAAATGTCCCTTTGCAAAGTAGGGTCGGCATGGGCAAAGCTCCTCCTGAGAGCTACTGTTTCACACAGTACGGACTCACTTAGGGCAGGGCAGCAGCTCCGACGTATAGTGGTGCTTCAGAGTGGACAAGACGTCATCTCCACACGAATCGTCAGCCAACACGGGGTCACTTGGATTTGCAAGAATTAGAACCGGACAGAGCACACTATAGCCAATGGATAAGGAGGAGGAAGAGGAAGAAAATGAGGAAGAAAGGAAGCCACTGGGGATGTGATCCTTGGATTAGTGACAAACTATTAACACACTTCAACTGATCTCTGCAAGCTCTGGAACGGAGCTCTACCAAAAGTATGTTAGTTCTAACAGCATGAAGTTGCTGTTCCAGGAATGTGTTTTTAAAAAGCCTTTCCTGGAAAACGGTACTTTCTTACAATAAATAAATATGAAGCTTTGTGAAGGTGTTGCTTGGAGGCTCCAGGTCGGGCTTGCTGTGTAGGTCACAGGTCAGAGCAGGCAGGGGAGGGGAGCATAAGGCAGATCTTTGCTCTTTTCCAGATGTCTTTCCTCCCTTGAATGGGAACGTGACAGTCCCTGTCCCGGGCCCTGCTGCTGTCAATGAGGGCACATACAAAGTGCTTTGCACTCTCTAAGGGAATCGTGCTTTTTGACACCATTTCCTTATCATGTGTCATGTTTAAGCCCGTGCTTTCGCAATCAGGCAGCAATGCCAAGGGTCATCTGTGACTGATTAGCCGGGTTTACTAGAGGCCATCTCTCATCCTTCTCTCTGTCCTGGCTGACTAACATCCAAAGGAAAACTGAGAAACAGACAGAAAGAAAAAATAGAACCCCACCCCATCCCACCCCCACCCTACCCCCATTCCACCCTTATGCTACCCCACCCCCTCACCCCCACTCCACCCTTACCCTACCCCACCCCACCTCCACCGCCCCATCCCCACCCCTGCCCTATCCCTACTTCACCCTTACCCTACCCCACTTCCTTACCCCCTACCCCACCCCCAAGGCTCTCCCATCCACCCAGCATCATGCTAGGTACTGTGGCCATCATTTATATATCACCCCACAAGAAAAGATTTCTCATCAGCATGCCCAGAACAAGTGGGCTCAGAAAGGCAAAGTGACTTTTGCAACCAAGATGTCAAGCAAGGGTCTCCTGGGTTGTACTTCCTCTTTAACGATGCCCTTGTCCCTGTGTGACTTTTGGAACAATCTGCCAAGCTGGCTGGCGCTGCCGTTTGGGAACTGATGGTGAATGAACGTGTTGTCATACCTAGTACAGGCTTGCTCAACGGTGCAAAGGGTGGCCGTTGCTGCTCAGATTCAAATCTCATTTAAACAAAAGTCCTGAACGGAATTCCGTCTGGTGTAGCCACAGGTTTGCCTGAATCATCTTTGCTTAGTTCTGACCTCCAGTCCCTCAATTGGCAGTGAATTTCTCAGACTTTGTCTTCTGTGGATGGGTGGGTGGTGTGAGACAGCGGAAGAAGCCAAAGGATCATGGGAAATTGTCCTGACACATCTTCTCCTTCCCTATCTCGTTTTGTTAGGTTTTTGTTTGGGGTTCTGTGTATTTGTTTGTTTTTAATTCTCCAAACTTGACTATTTCTTCCTGACCCAGAACCTTCTACAAGCTGCAAGGAACCTGACTAAAGCTCAGAGCATTCTCTGTTGGCATCCAAGATCTTTGCCTTAGACGTGTTCCTTAACCTCGTGGCCTCTCACATTCTTCTAAAGTGTGCAGCTCAGTACCTGAACATATAAACAGTGACTCTGTGCCTTGTTTCCCTCCTCAGAAGCCTCAAACCGCATTGACCCCTCAAACTACAACCTTTAAGTATATACGCCTGTTAGGCCCCTTCCCAGTTAAAATCTCTGAAGTTTGCATTACAATGAACAGATATAAAACAACAAGCAAAGACAGAAAGGTTTGAAACAGATGAGAAAAGACCAGCTCATGAGAAGATGCTAAGAGGCCTGGAGACATGGCTCCACTGCTGAGAGAACTGTTTGCTCTTGCAAGGAGGGATCTGGGTTTGGTTTTCAGCATCCTAAGAGTGATTCACAATCATTTATCATTCCAAAGGGATCTAAGGCCTTCTTCTGCCCCTCACTGCACCTGGCACACATGTGATACCCATACATGCAGGTCAAACATCATATACAATGTGTGTGTGTGTATGTGTGTGTGTGTGTATTTGAGACTCTGTGTAGCCCTTGCTGTATAGCACTGAATGATCAGTGTTTATATAGATCAGGCTGGCCTCGAACTCACAAAGTTGTCACTGCCTTTGCCTGCTGAGTTCTTGGATTAGAGTTATGCACCACCACACCTGGCTAGAGTAAATAAATCTTTTTTTTAAAAAAAAACTGCTTTAAGGTAAAAAGTTTGATACTTCCCTGCTGTGTTCAGAGCACAGTACTGGGTGAAGGATGGAAAAGACATGAGGTCAGGTGCTTGCTATGTGTCTAAGAGTAAAGGCTGCCAAAAACTTAGTAATCAAGATGAGTACTATTTTAGTACAATATTCCTTTAAAATCACAACTAAAGTAAAAAGTCACAATGAATATAACACCAGTAATATATATGAAGACAGGATTAATGTGAGTAAGACTCTCCCCTTTGCCTTGGCTCTCCTGTGGCTCAGCACACAGCACTCATCGACCGTGTTGAGTTTTCATTTGGGGGCCTCTTTGTGCTTGGTTACAGGCTCATTTCTCTCTAGCCCATTCCTGAGTTAGAAAGGGGGGGGGGCGCTGTGTCTGTGAACTCAGACTTCCCCTAGCATACACCTCCCCTCCAGAGCTGCAGGAACTCTCGTCTGCCATCTTGTGTACAGTCACTTCCTCCAGTATGCTGTCCTCTACCCTGAACCCCCATGGCCTCATCTGAGCTGAGCGGTAGGGGTGTAACACAGTGTGGCTCTTGGGGGAGCCCAGGGGTATGAAGGGAGCTTAGGATTTCAACGTGTTCACCCCACAGGAAGCTCCTCCACCATGATTACCAAAGCAGACCAGGATACTGCAAGGAGCTGAAAACCATGGACGCTGGGCTCCAGTGCCCAGGTGACAAGAAAAAAGAACCCAGAGACTCTGGCTGTGCCTGAGTAAATGGTGCCCTTGGCTTTCCTGGTCAGAGTGGCCAACGGCTACTGAGATTCTCCTCAGCCCACACATGGACAGGAGAATCCTGGCTGTAGAACCTAGAAGCCTTGAGGTCTTGGAAACTTTACACAATCACTTTAAGCCTCTTTCTCTACTATACAGTGGATCTACTAATCCTACCTGCCCCAAAGGGCCCTAGGGGATGAGAGTTACTGCCAGGTATGACACACTGTGTAGGGATTTGTTAATCTCTTTAACACAGGATCTCAACATGTGGCCCAGGTTAGCCTCCAACTGGAAGCCATAGGCATCTCAGAAGGGCAGTCTTCAAATGAAGTGAGGCTGGCATAAACAGCAGGCCTGCCAGGCCAGGATGGGTCAGAGGGTCAGGCCAGGATGGGTTGGATGGCCAGGCCAGAACAGGTTGAACAGTGTCACACCAACTGCAGGATTTGGTGTCAGATCCCCATCCCTGGGCACCTTCCATCTGGGCAGTTAGTAACAGCAAAGTCTAATTCCTGTAATTAGACCAGAGAGAGGTCTGCTGCTCTCAGGAGACCCAGGACCAAAGCTGGATGTGCAGAGATGCCGTGGTGTGAGTGTAGAAAGCAGGGGACAACTGTTGAGAGTTGTTTCTCTCTTTCCAACATGTAAGTCAGGTTATCAGGCTTGGAGGCAGGCCTCCTCAAACACTGAGTTGTCTCTCTGGCCTTGCTTCTTAAAGATTTTCAAAAACATTTTGTTGTTATTGCACAACAGTTTTACATGCAGCAGGTTCTATAGCACCCTAGGCCCCATCTTACCCATCTCAGGGGTTGAAACTGAAGGTCCCCGTGCATTTCTAAATGTCCGTGGTGGGTATCACGCTCACTAAGAACCCAACCCATTAAGCAATGCCACAGGAAGTGGGCGGCTGTTGATGTCACCTGTGATTACACACTTGGGCCTGACCTCTTCAAACCACAGTGGAGACACCAGACCACAGCCGAGGTAGCTGTCATCTTATGCATCATCATGATCAGGGCTCTTGGTTTCTTTAGGCCTCAGTTTACCCTCAGTGAAACAAGAGTGGTAATCCTCACGTATTCCACGAGGCTTTTGTGGGAACCGAATGAGGTACTGCAGAGAGGGTGATGGGTAACTGCACGCGTCATTCCTCATACTGCTCCCTGTGTGGTGCCGAGACACTTATTTCAGCCTTTAGAAAGACTTACCATGGAAACAAAATAAGAAAAGCAGAAAGCCCTGTCATAATGCTTCCCCTGAAACACTGCTTCTATTCACATCCCTGTACATGCAGCCTCGTGGTGACGGTGTTTGTACTCTGTTCACACTGAAACGCCTACTTGGATTTTCTTAGTTGTCAAGGTGACTGGCCAGCTTCAGCCTGTAGAGGAGGTTCAACCAGGAGTCTCGTAACTGAGGGGGGGAAAAAATCACTTAATGGACCCCACATGCTTTTCCTCTTATGCAAACAGTGCTCAAAACTGAAAGTATGTCATGCATTACATTATGAATAGTCACCTCGCCCAACACCATACCTGTGCCAGGTCCAGATGTTACCACCCTGACAATTCTACGTTCTTTTCAACGTTCTGATAGATTGGGACTGGGATGGTTAGTCTTGATTTTCAACTTGATAAGATTTGTAGTTACCTAAGAAACACAGTTCTGAGTGTGCCTTTAAGGGAACCTCTTGAGACATTTGACTGAGAATGGAGATCTACCTCGGTTGGGCAATGAGATCCTGAACTGAATTATAAAGGAAAAGGAAGGCAGTCCTGAGTGTCGGTTGACACTCGTCTTCCTCTGCTTTGTGCCCAGGGACACAGTGTGAGCAACCGCCTCATATTCCTGCTGCCATGGTTCCCCACCATGATAGGCCGTATCCCCTAAAACTGTGAAGCCCGTCCTTCCTGGAGCTGCACTGTCAGAGATTTTAGCTTAGGCCTGAGAAATGACGCAGTTACAAGGACCCAGTTAATAAAGAAAGATTGTGATTCGTGTGGAAGAGAAGAGTCAAGATGCTACCGTTTGGCCCTCTTTGCCTCCTAGGTCACTTGAGTCCACGAAAGAGGGGGTGGGAACTATATTTTTCAGGGTAAATGAAGTAGAAACCCATTCCAACCTCACTGCAGAGCAGAGGCGATGTTTCCAGAAGGCCTGGGTCTTTGTGAGTGGTTGGAAGGGATTTCTTTCTTTCTTTCTCTTTTCTCCAGTCCTCATTCCTATGGACACACTAACCTGAAACCAGTCTTCCTAATGTTCCAGGAGGAGGCAACCGTGTAAGCATTTGACAAAATATAACCCCACTAACCCTCACAGCCCAACTCCTACCTTGGCAATGTATCTAGTTTGGGCTAAATAAAATGTATGGTTCAAAGAAAAAAACCGCACAAAATGGTATTGCCAGGTATTTATATCAGTGGCAATATATCAGATATATCTTCAAGTTCAAGATTCCATTTCTCTATACATACACTCAGACGGACCGGAGATGGAAAGGGTGCTGAGCTGAGCTTTCTTTCTACTTCAGAAAGAAAAATCATAGATAGATAGATAGATAGATAGATAGATAGATAGATAGATAGATAGATAGATAATTTTTAAAAAAAAGAACTAAAACTCACTCTCAAGATCATCAGACTCAAATGAAGAAAACAGCAAAAACCAAAAGGAAAGCCCAGTGCAGCTTCCCCCTCACACACTGAAGGCTCGGGAAAGGCAGATACTTAACAGGATGGCTGAGCCTCCCTAGGGCAGTCAGGATCTTGCCATTTCACTCTCTGACCTGAGGGCCTCCCACAGCTGCCTTTATCCTGCTTCACGTACCTAAGTCCTTTGCCACAGGAAAATGAGACCAAAGGCCACAAGCAAACTGCCGATAGTGGCTGCAGGAGAAAGGGAACCTGTTAGGTGTTTCTCCATGACCTTCCAGAAGCAGAGGCTCTGCCGATGAAGGCCTGTTAGGTAAGCAAGAGAGTGGAGCACATCTCCCCATGGCTGAGCTGGCGTGGCTTGTGGTGGCCACTCCACTCTCAAACTAAAGATGGAGTTTCGAGAGCCACGGGACCAGTCGACAAGCACAGGACCCCCCAAGTCAGTTAGACCAACTTTGCCGCTTGCTCTCTGTGCAACATAGAGCCATCAATCTTTCTGGTTTTCAGATATGACATCTGTCTAATACGATCAGGATGACTATTCCATCATGTATGGTGTGACTTAAATAAATAACCTAAAAGGGAATGTTTAGCCCATAACCCTGTGCAAACCACATTTTCATAAGCATCGGTTGTGATCATCACTGATATAATTAGTCTTGAAAAGCACATGAGATGCCTGCTCTAGACCCTTCCACTCCTGATGTTTGCAGCTACAAGGCTTCATCAGGGTGCTGGGACTGTGTCTGCCCCCTATATACCAATATACCTCACAGCACAAGGGCTTCACTGGTCAGTCCGCCAAGCTCCTGCCTGCAGCAGGAACAGCCCAGGCGTTACACTGATACAAAGCACACAGCCAAACATTCTCATCTATGTAGAAACAGCTTCACTTTGGCTGGCATTGCTGCCAAGAGCTGAGCAGAGAGCTGACTGGAGGGAAACACTTTGGAAAGGCGTGTTAGTCACTTTTCTCATTGCTTTGATCAAATGATGGAGAAAGAAATGGAAAGGAAGGCTGACTTCCTCTGCTCATGGGGTTCAGAGGGTTCGGCCCATGGTTATTTGCCTTGGTCTGGATGAGCAGCTTAGAGCACGCCTAAGCACTAAGCCATCTGTCTCTCCAGCACCCAAAACATTATTTTGTGTAACAACTTTTAATGAAAACGGAAGACTATGCAACTAGTTGTTCTTCTTACTATTTAGGGAAGAAAAAGGCAGAAAATCGGTACATATTCAATAGTGACACCTACTTATCCCTCCCAATGCTCCAATGCTTTTCAGCTGCATTTGGCTAAATCTGTGTGCTCAGGGCTTGATGAGATAGAGGGCTGATTCTCTCTCTCTCTCTCTCTCTCTCTCTCTCTCTCTCTCTCTCTCTCAATGAGAATGTGTTTCTATTTCTCTGTGTGTCTGTGTGTGTGAGAGTGTGAATGTGTGTGTACATGTGTGAGTGCGTATGTGTTTCTATGTGTATGCCTATGTGTGCGAGTATGAATGTGGGTGAGTGTGTGTATGCATGTGTGTAGATACATGTTTCTGTGTGTGTGTGTGTATGTGTGTGTGTGTCTGTGTCTGTGTCTGTCTGTGTCTGTGTCTGTGTGTGGTGTATATGTTTGTGTGTAGATTGACAAACAGGTTTACAGTTTGTTCACATGGCTATGCACAAAGGCAAGTCCAAAGTCTAACTGCTGGCAGGCTGGAAATTCAAACAAGAGCTGAAATTGGGCCTTGAGTTCAAAGTTCATAGTCTAGGGTAAGAACACAGCAAGATTTTCTGTTAGTCTTAAGAGAAAAAAAAATGTCTTTTCTGGGAAACCCCAGATTTTGCTCCTGAATGAATGTCCACATTGAGGGGTTAGAGTTGAGACAGGGCCACATCATGAGGCCCTGAGTAGCCTGGAACTTGCTCTGTAGACCATGCTGGCCTTGAATCTTCAAAGATCCACCCATTGGTATTAGAGGTATGCACTGCCATGTCCTGGATGCTCACACTTTTGAAGATAATATCCTTTTAGGTGTGCAACACCATGCTCTTTTAACTTTTAAAGATAGTATCCTCTTAGGTGTGCAACACCATGCCCTTTGAACTTTTAAAGAGAACCTCCTTTTCTGAAAGTCAACTGAGATACACAGGAAGCACATCTGTAAGAGTATTTTCCCAGCCGTATCTAGACAACTATTGGACCCAACAACTGGGCAGTATTACACGGCCAAGTTGATGCATGATTAACCATCACACTGGAGATGAAAGTGTTTTATTAAAGAGCTCAGTAAATGGATTGAATAGGAGCCAAGGGGAGAAAAAAATACTGAGCCAGAATATTAAGTACAACAGCATTTGTTCCAAGCAGACCTCAGAAGTGATAAAGACATGGGAATTGTTAAATAAAATGTACGTTTGAGTGGAATATAGAGTGCCAAGCAGGAGGAGTCTCTAACTGGTGCAGGGGCTATAGCTCAGTGGTAGTGTGCAGAAGTGCTGAAAAGGGACAGAAATGGGGACAGCAGAATATCTGGGAAGATCAACAGAAGGTTTCCAAAACCAAAATAGATATAAAACAACCCCAATAGAAATTTCTCACTTCTAGGACTTCTAGGTTAATTAAGATATTTTTTTTAATGTTACCTTGCAATGATTCTGTTTGTAATACTGGGCTGCAAAGACCTGGTTGTCCCAGAGATGAGAGAATCTGAACATAGACCCAGGTGACACTGTGTGACCTTGCCCCTAAGGATTTTTTTTGATTGGTGAATAAAGATGCTGACAGCCAACAGCTGGGCAGACAAGACAGGGCAGGGTGTGTGTGTGTGTGTGTGTGTGTGTGTGTGTGTGTGTGTGTGTGTGTGTTAGGGTTCCTAGGCTGGGAGGTTGGACATGAACCACAAGGAGAAGGTGGAAGAGGAAGGAGAAGCTGGCATGGTTTAGGTGAGCCAGAAAAAAAAAAGTGACCCTGAGGGCTGTCCAATTGGAGTTAAGAGCAGCTCAGATGAAACATAGTAAGTAGTAATAACTTGGGGTTATCAATAGGAAAGTAGATTCTAATAGCATAGAGGGTAGATATCTGCCCAGCTCTAGTGCGGACTAAGGCTTATTGTAAATATAAATATCATGTGTGTGTCTTTTATTGGGAACTAAATGATAAACGGCAGGGTAGAAATCCTGATCAGGATTAGATAATTTTAACAACAATACCTGGACTCGTTTGGGTAAAATTTAAGGTTAATGAAGACTAAGAGATAATTCTAATAACTTCCAGAGTATAAGTTGATTCTAGATAGGATAAAAAGAAGCAGAAAGAGGACATTTTCCTCATCAGCAGCCCTGGAAAGACATAAGGAAACTATGCTCAGAGAGCCAAAGGCAGAAAACTTAAAACCAGCATCTTATATCCAGCCAAGCTATCAGTTAAGAGTAAAAGCTTCTAAACGTGGTGCCACATGCCTGTAATCCTAGCACTCAGGACTCTGAAGCAGGAGGATTGACAGTTCAGGGTTAACCTGGGCTACATAGTGAGATCTTGTCTTAGAAAAAAGGGAGGGAGGAAGAAAGGAAGAGACAAGACATTGTCGGTGACACAAGGATGTAGAAATTTGACAACAGAGGACCTGTCCTTGGAAATACTCATAGAAAGACTATTCTTAGCAAGAAAAGGAGCAAAACCGGGGCATAGATGGAGACAGCGCAACTCAGGAGAGCACATTATATACTGACTGCTCTAAGTAAATTATCACTGAATTTGATAAAATATCAAAAGTATATTCACAATGATCAAGAAATAGAATTCCAGACGTTATCAGGAATAGCACTATGGGTTAATCAGAGAAAATATCTGGGTTCCCAAAGGGAATAGGAAGGATATGATGAAAATGAGTTTAAATTTGCCCATCAGATTGCCTTTCTAAAAATCCGGTTTATCCTATTTATAGGATACATTTTTTTTTAATCATGAGGGAAAATTAAAAGCCAGCCAGAATGATCTAAACCAAAAATAAGACATTATAATTAATTATCACACCAAACACTTCAGTGTAAAAAGCATAATAATAGACTTGGTAAGTATTGTATAGGACAAGAAGATACAGTGAATATGAATATCCGTGCTTGGGTTTGGAAACAGTTTCTTAAGCGCATCTTCACAGATTCCTTCAGCAACATGAAAAGGCATCCCATGGAAGATGCTTGCAAATCCAAGAAGATTCCAGAATATAAAGATAACTTTTAGCACTCAACAACCAACGCCCTGCTAAAAGATGAAATCAACTTGACGAGACACTCCTCCAAAGACATGGAAATAATAAACACTTGAAAAGAAATGTAACAATGATAATGAAATCAAACACTTCTCCAAGGAAGATGGCTATGTTGGGGGGTTGCTTTACAAGTAACCCCAATGATATAGAATCTCCTAAATTTCTAAAAGAAAAGTAAACACCATAAAAAATTATTTTCCTGTTCCCAAAGTACTTAAATATAGAAATACTATGTGATTCAGTCCATCTACTCCTATGTACATGCCCCCCAAAATAAAAACAGAGTCTCAAACATATACATATATCCTACTGAATATTATTAATATTAGTCATAACAAATAATAAATACATGATTGTGAATATTATTTGTGAATAATATGAATATTATTATTCAAAATAGCATTATTGATAATAACTGAAAGATGAGAGCTACCCAGATAGATATCTTCTAACAAGAGAATGGATGAGCAAAAGAGAAAAGTGTAACTACCACGCCCTCTCAGGCCCCGTGAGACACGAGGTGCTGATCCCTGCATTAGCATTGAAGGGCCTTGAAAATGTATTGCATGACATGAGTCAGGTACAAAGCAACAAATACTGTACGACTCTCCTTTAATTCCTTATCAAGAACAGGCAAGTACAGACAGACGGAAAGCAGAGCCAGGGTTACCTACGGCTGAGAAAAGGGAGGGTCACTGCTAAGAAGAGAGAAAGCTTTCACTTGCTGGGTACAGTGAGTTCCGGGAGGGAGGGAGGGAGGGAGGGAGGGAGGGAGGAAGGAAGGAAGGAAGGAAGGAAGGAAGGAAGGAAGGAAGGAAGGAAGGAAGGAAGGAACCAAGACAAGAGGTGTGCGGTCTCCGTGTCTTCACAAGCATGAAATTGCTCATGGGATGTGCCTTCATGCTCCTCTCAGGTGTAGACGATAGGAGTGAGTTTACTTTCGATTATTCATTACAGTCGGCTATTGTTATTTGTTGATATTCCTCCATGAAGAAACCGTGTTCTTGCCACATGCAGCTGGTGGCTGTACACTTCATTCATGCGACTCTTCTTAACCGTCAGAGTATAAATTGTCTGATGCTCTGAATAAAGTTGGCTACTGCACAAGAGTTTAGTCGGCTCCAGTCTCCCAGGTCCCACTGCCTCTAGAGTGGCAAACACAGGATGATTCTTTTTCAAATAAAGCTGTGGCAGCGGCATCCTTAAGTCAAAACCCTCCAAAGACTTCACAATCTATTTTGAACACAGGAAAGTCCCATCACCTTCTCGATTATTCCACTCCTTGAAGTTTTGGTTGCCCAAGGTCAGCTACAATCCTAAAAAAGACTCAATGAGAAATTCCAGAAATAAACTTTAATTTATAAAATTTCGTTAATTCACAAAAATTTTAACTGCACGACACGATAAAATCCCCTACCATCCTGTCTCATGCTGCCCAAGACACAAATCATCCCTTTGTTAGGTATCACAATACATTTATTATTGCTCTGTCTTCTTATCTAAGTTGTTATTCTCTTATTTGGCCTAATTTATAAGACAAACTTTATCTACCTTGGGGGTCATATCTCTAGGGTTCGGGACTATGCAGTTTTCCAAAGATCTTAAGGGGATTTCAAAAACGTATCCACTATGGATTAGGGGACCACCATACGTTCTAAAGTTCTCATGGCCAATAAGATGCTACATGATTTGAGCTCTGGGTCCCTCAAACTATTTCCTATCTGGTCACCCTCATCCCTCAACTACTTTTCCACAGTAACACTTACTTACCCTACCCCGACTGCACAGTCTTACTCTTCCTCATAGGACTTAAACACTCACCTTCAGATGTGTGTCAAACACATATTCATCTGCTTGCTCTCTGTCGTTCCAGACTGCAATGGAAACTGGCACAGAATGAGGACTCTGTGTGCTCTCATGGTAAGTCTCCAGCACTGGTCCATGTCTCGTGGCCAAGAATACTTGCTGAACGGAGAGTAGCTGCTCCACTCCAGGGCCTGCACGTGTCACGGGCTATATACTCTTATCTCTCCTCAGCGCCACTTTCCAAATTATGTAGATGTACACACTTGGTGTGCTGAGCAGTCTCATTAAAACACTGAGCAAGAAGGGGCATGTATTGGGCTCCTGGCTGTAGGGACAGGAACTCACACACAAGCGAAAGCTGGTGCTACTGGGTTGAGTTTGCTGCCGCTGTGTTTTAGGCTACACCCTCGGTGTACTGAGTCCTGATTGGAATTACCTGTTTATGCCTCGGTTCCCTTTGTTTGTTTCCCGTTGACTTTTGTCATAAATTATACACGTTGCTTTCCCTGTGAAATGACCAGAATACAAATTAACAAACGTAGGTCTGACTCTCTCCATTTTTTAGTTTTACCTCATATGAGGCTGATGCTTGAGTCAAACTAACACAATTATAACAAAAAAATCATGGAACAACTAACAAAGTGATGTTTTAGTTACATGACAGTTTCCCAAAGCTGATTTAGCATGATTCTACCTCTGGAAATAAAAAACAAAAAACAAAAAAACAAAAACCCTTGCTCTCAATATGAAAAAATACACAAAAGTCAGAACCCTCCGTCCCTGAAATAGAACTAAGTTACCCTAACAGACTCAGTGTCACAGGTCCCCAGAGCACCCCAATAGATGAGAATAAACGCAAACTGAAATGTGTCCTGGTCAGTGGCAGTGGCCATTGTTGGGCAGGAAGGCCCAGTACAATGCTTAGGCAAGTACCTGCTGTCCATCTGAGGCAGCCTGAGGACTGCTAGCTCTTCAGGCCACTGATTGCAAAGCTAAGCAAAGCTTCTCAGGAGAGGCCCCAACCTGAGCGTCTCTGCTTTCCCGCCTAGTTGTTTCCTGGGTAGTTGAGTTAGAAAAGTTACTATTCACCCTGCTTTTGCTACCAGGCCTGCGACCTTATTCTCAGACAGCTAGCTAGACCAGCTGAGACCCTGAGAGGAGTCCAGCCTATGAGGAAGTACATCCTTGCATACTCTGTACTTCTGGTCTCACCACGGCACACTCAGTATCTCCAGGTTGCTCATTCATGCTCCAACACACTCTCTGCTTCTAAAATTAGGCAAAAAAACGACCGCCATTCCCACCTCTGATAGCTTTGTTTGTTTTGTTACCTCATAGGTTAAAGGGTCATCCTCCCCTCCCGCTTCCTGGGGGCTACCTGGGAGGCGTGGCCTCCAGCTTCTCCTTTATCCATAGGCAAGTTTCCTCATTGAAGACCTGGACCTTCTTAACATCAAGGAGAACAAATGTGTCACATCTTTTGTTTTGTTTTGTTTTGTTTTTGTTTGTTTGTTTTGTTTTTCGAGACAGGGTTTCTCTGTATAGCCCTGGCTGTCCTGGAACTCATTCTGTAGACCAGGCTGGCCTCGAACTCAGAAATCCGCCTGCCTCTGCCTCCCAAGTGCTGGGATTAAAGGCATGCGCCACTACGCCCGACTCGAATGTGTCACATCTTGAGGAACCAAAGCCTTCCTAAGTCAGGTACTAGACACATCTCTGCTCCTGGAGCAAGGCAGCTCAGCTCCACATCCCGTGACACCAACACTGGCCCTTTTGAGGGCATTTCAAATGTCTAGCCTAGGAGTCTGCTATCTGTATACCTACAGCAAAGACCATCTTTTCGATTCAACAGGCAGCTTCAGGAGCCCCTGGCTGTGATTAGGGGTCAAGGGAGGAACAGGTCTAGGTCAACACAGCAACAAAAGAGGAAGCTGGAGCTTCTTCTAATTAACAGAGACGAGAAGATACATTCTTTCACAAGTTTTCCTTTTATTTTGGTCTCAAAGCCTAGGCAGTCAATTGTATGAAATTAGGAGATCTATCTTACACATCCCTTGTGTTTTTGCTGAAATTTATTCCCAATAAGCATCTATACTTGGGTAATAAGGTTGACCTGATCATCTCTTCACAGATGCAGACCCGGAGACAAACAAGGTCGTCTGGGTACTGCATAAAACTTTGATGGGGAAATGGCAAGGGGCAGGAAACAATGACAGCTGAAAGAGATCTGAGCCACGGCACGTGATAGGTAGAACAGAGCATAGCCTTACCCTAGAGCAGTACTTCTCAACCTGGGGGTCTTGACTCCTGCCACAGAGGTCACCCAAGACCATCAGAAAACACAGACATTTACAGTACAATTCATAAGGTAGTAAATTACAGTTATGAATTAGCAAGGAAAATAAGTTTAAAGGGTTGGGGTGTTGGTCACCACAGCATGAGGAACTGGACTAGAGAGTCACAGAGATAGGAATGATGAGAACACTAGAGTATGAGGAACATCCTGTTTG
>NC_000069.6:52461225-52483725 GCF_000001635.26 Mus musculus | reverse complement strand
GGTCTAACTCCAATAAGCTTTGAGTTTACCCTTGTAAGTTAAATTAGCATGCAGTTCATATAAAAGACACTGCACAGTCTTTTCTTTGGCTAATCACACACAGTAGCATCACTGACCTTCAGCTGGTTGAGAGGGAAAGAATGGGGGTAGAATAATTCTCTGCTTTTTTATTAGGTTCATACAAAGAAAGATATTTTTAATGTGACCAGTTCTGTGTGATTCTATTCACTTTGCCTAGATAAATTCATGTAAAAGTTTTGGTTTTTATCACTAAAAACTTCATCGTGAGAAATAGTGATTATACAAATAAGCACTTGGTTTTCATTCAATCTAGTCATAGAAGTGAAATATTTTTCCCTTTAGCTTTTCTTTCCTGCTTTCTTACATAGTTTTGTTGGTGGTGGTTTTTCTGTTGTAACCCAGCCCATGGTTTTAGGGGGAGTTTTGTTTGTTTCTGTTTCTATGATGTTTGTTTGTATGTTTGTTTGTTGAATCAGAGTTTCTGGCTGTCCTGAAATTCACTCTGTAGACCAGGCTGGCCTCAAACTTACCAGAGATCTGCCTGCTTCTGCCTTCCAAGTGCTAGGATTAAAGGTGTGAGGCACCACACCTGGCTGCCAGCCTACATTTTGTATGTAACTGTAAAGTCAGAACATTTTCAAACGGCCACAATGATGGCCACTTCTATTTCAATTTTATTCCCACAAAAATCAACCACTGTGAGACAAGCCCAAGAAACTATCCTTTTAAATATATTTTTTAAATTACTATTAGCTTGCTAAAACACACACACACATTTTGTGTGGGAGGGGAGTAGAGCGATGGCTCAGTAGCCAGGAGCACTTGCTGAGTGGTGGGCTCTGAGAACATAAGCAATGTTAATTTACACTGTGCACATGGAGCAGGTTGCACTTACTTAATTAGGAATGGAGTACCCATGTCATCCAGTTCACACCCATCTGTAACTCTAGGTCATGGAGTCCTGACACCGTCATCTGGCCTCTGCGGGTACTTGTCCATGCCCAAGCACGTGAACCAGTGCACACTGTGACTACACACACACACACACACACACACACACACACACACACCAATGACAAAGCAAGGCCTTAGATACCATCTCTGTACCACACTTAATAGTAACTCCCCAGATAACCAAACACTGAATGGGAGTTTGTGTTTCCTTAGCTTTCTTTTTAAATTTCTTATTGCGTAAAATTTCAATACCAACAAAGCAAACTGAATAGCAAAAGAGACCACGGTGTGTTCATCTTCTGGCCTCTATAAGCATCAGCCCTTGGCTCCCCCCCCCCCCCCCCCCGAAAGCAGGTCACTTTTCTTCTCTGCTTTTGGAGCACACTTGGCAGGAGTTCTGCAAATGTTTCTATATGAACTTGTAAAAAGGCAAAGATCCCGGCATAACCACAAAGCCAGTGTCCTAGTCAACACGGTGACTCTCCCATCAATACCGAAAACTCACCCGGAAACGTCAAAAATATTTTTAGCAGATCTTAAATGAGGATGATTTAAATGATCCTGAAAAATCACACAGTACAGTGGGCTGATGACCTTCAAGTCCATTTTAATTACCTTTTTTTTTTAATTATTGATTTATTTTTAGGAACTGGTTTGGCAGTCCTAAAATGAGTCTTCTTGTCTAGATATTGGTGACTATATCCCAGTAGTGTAACTGAACATGTTTCCCTCTAATCTATATCTCCTACATTGTGGTCATTCCATCACAAAATCTGGGTGATTTTGTTCTCAAGACAGTGTCACAAAGGATTTATGGTTTCCCGCTTGGGGGTGGTGGTGTATAACATGTAGTTGTATCGATCAGTTCATTGGTATTTACAAACTGGCACTAGTCCTTCTTCAAGTGTTAACTGGGAAACTATAAGGAAAAACTGTCCCCATCTCCACCTTGGCTACTTCATGGTGCTGTTCATACTAGAAACGTAAAATAAATGCGTGCTTAACTCCTGACACTTGTACAACAGGTTTCAGGTGACATTGTTTCTTGGCACTCTGCATTGGGGACGAGTTGGTTTTCACTTTTGCCGCTGCTGTAGTTAATTCGTGTTCATGCTCAGATTTCCCAACCTTCAGTCATCAGTCTTGAGGTTCCTCTAATAAGGCCTAACAGAATTGATACCTTTCTTGCTATTTGGCATGACGAGAACTTCTAAATTCAGCCTGCACGCCTGAATTGAGGAGGAGTGTGGATTCTGTTTAGTTGGCAGTGGTATTGGAACCTGAAGGTACTCACTGCTGCCTTGTCTGCGAAAATCGGTGTATAGTGTTTTATGCAGTTCACCGTTTGAACTGGGGTACAAGGGAACTCTGCTATTAACTGTTGTATCTCTTAAGTCTCTTAATATTCTGTGGCTTGCTTTTGGTTTTGTTTCCTTTTATTTCACTAAGTAGCCCAGTCTGGCCTCAAACTCTCAGTCACCCCCCGCCCCCGCCCCCACCCCCATCACCTTCATAAGTGCCAGGACTCAGGGCAGCTACTCCTTGCCCCTGAGTGTCTTTTAAACGATTGTCTTACTATTGCTGCCGAATAAGAGGAGGAGGGAGAGGAAAGAACAAACCAGATGATTCTCTTGTGTTTCTTACATCAGGCTTTGCTAATTGCCCCCCTTAGTTATCATTTAACATGTTTTTTGGTGTTCCCCCCCCCCTTGCTAATTAAAAACCCAATTAACCAGACTTCTGTTTTTCTCTTAGCCTTTGATTCCTTCCAATTTTACACTGGGTTTGGAATGTTTGAAGCAACAGCTAACTTATACACAAACTAAACTGCCTGCCTTCCTTCCTTCCTTCCTTCCTCGAGGTCCTTCTGCCTCCTGAGCCTCCTAGTCCACTGAACTGAAACTCTGTCCCCAGCTCATTCTGACTTCCCACTTGAACATCTCCTCTCGAGCTCCATATAGATAGATCCTGACAGATAGTCAAGGATGCTGTATCTGCATCCCAAGGACAGTCTTCCAAGTGTGGTTACCCTTCTAGCTCCTTTAGCAGCAGAGAGAACACTGACATCAGGTCTCAGATTCAAGCTCAAGCTGCACACATTTCATTAAATCTAGTCATTATGATGGCTACTCTTGGTCATCCACAAGCCCAGAAAGAGGGAACCTCAACTCAAGATTGCCTACGTCAGATTGGTCTATAAGCATATGGTCTATATGGCATTTTCCTTTTTAAAATATTTATTATATGTATATGAGTACATGTCGCTGTCTTCAGACACACCAGAAAGCATATCATACCCCATTACAGATGGTTGTGAGCCACCATGTGGTTGCTGGGAATTGAACTCAGGACTTCTGGAAGAACAGTCAGTGCTCTTAACCACTGAGCCATCTCTCCAGCCCTGGCATTTTCTTGATTGCTAATTGATGTAGGAGGGCTCAGTTCACTGTGGGTGGTACCATCCCTAAGCTGGTAGACCTTAGATGCACAAGAAAACTAGCTGGGCATGAGCCTGGGAGCAAGCCAATAAGCAATGTTCCTCCATGGTTTTCTGCTTCTGACTCCTACCTTGTGTGTGTCTGCCTTACATTTTCTAGGTAATAGACTATAGCCTATGAGAGGGAATCCATTCATTCCCAAGTTGCTTTGGTCATGGTGTTTATCACAGAAGAGGGGGGGAGAGAGAGAGAGAGAGAGAGAGAGAGAGAGAGAGAGAGAGAGGAAGAAAGAAAATGGGACTAGTCAGTAAACCCAGAAAAATCCCCACCACCACCTTTTTTTCCACATCTAAATACAGGCATGCTTACCAATTACTGTCCCCATCTTTGAGTGCCATTAAATAAAGCAGGACCTAACAAATTAGATGGTAGTTTCTCTCTGCTGTTTAAGAGCTGTCTTTGTGAGCTAGCTGAGCAACTGACAATCCTCTAGCAAGCTTTTGAGATGCCCAGTGCCTTGCCTTCATGGAGTTATCAAGGTGGGAATTCTGAGCATTATGACACTCGTGCCCCTCTGCGGCCGGGTCCTACTCACACGCTAATCATTGTGGGTTTCCCAGGTAGTAGGCACCGCAGTGTGATGCAGCAGGGAGTAACTCAGATGACCACAGCATTAGAAAAATCGCAGTCAGATCGCCAGGCAGCTGCCACGGGAGGAAAACAGATTCTCCAGACCTCAGAGACAGCAGCTCACCCAGGAGGCAACGTCAAAGGTGGACAAAGAGCAAAAGCTCATTGACCTAAGTCTGGACTCACTTGCTTCAACTTGAACTGTTGTCAGTAGGGCCGCCTCTGAAAGCAATGGGCACATTTAAACAGGACTGTGACTATCGAATGTGATCACATGGTACTGTGACCTGTTTCCCTTTTCATGTGGTAAAGCCAAACGGTCATGGTCATGGTTAGTACATTTAGAGAAAGTTGTTCTAACCAAACAACAGATATGAAGTTCAGTGGTGTAATCACATGTCCATTACTTGCAAGCAAGTCGAGAGAAAAAGGATTTGCCAACAACTAAATGCTTGCCTTCCCTAGGAAAGAGTTTGAAGCTACAAGATTTTGTGGTGGTTAAGTTCTGTCCTCGAGAAAGAGCTCTGTTGTCAACAAAATGTGCACAGCAGATTTCTGGAGGACTCATCCTCTCTATAGAACATATACCACCTGCCAGGCAATGCTGAGGGATCTCCATCTACTTTCTCGGTTATTTCCCAGAGGATACCATTTAGAGATGAGGAATCACCTCAGAAGGCATGGCCAGCAAGTGTTTGTAAAAAGTTATAGGTCATCTTACTGTTGTTGATGATGATAATGTTGCTGTTGCTGTTGCTTTGTTTGTTTGTTTGTTTGTTTGTTTGTTTGTTTGAGACAGTCTCACACTATAACTCTGGCTAGCCTGAAACACAGACCAGGCTGGTCTTGATCTCAGAAACCCTCCTTCCTCTGCTTCCTGACTGCTGAGATTAAAGGTGTGGCCCACAACAGCTGGCAACCTTTCATTTTAGCCATGTCTATGAAAGGTGGACTTAAACCAATAACTTTTCACATTTGCCCATCCGATATACCTCCTTGTACATGGTAGTTATCACAGGGGAAGGGAGAAGCCAGAGGTGAGACCCTAGAGAGCATATCAAATGGCTGTTTTTATTCACAACTCATTGTAATTCTCTTGTTTGTGAAAGAACCATCAGATAGAGCTCTGTGGGTCTGTTTTCCCATTTTAGTAAGCCAAAAATACCTATACTTTGCACAAGGAACTCTAGCTCTAGGCTTTCTATTTTCCAAAACTATCAAAATACAAATCCAACCAGGAGAGCAGTGGTAATTGTTCAAAGTGATACAAACCCTTAGACTGGAGCTACTAGAATGTTACTAGAAGTAACTCTGTCTCATGGCTGGAAAATTAAGTATATTTAGACACAACATTTCTGTACCTAAAATGTGATCATAATAATATCATAGAGTACATAAGAAAATACATATAGATATATACTATACACATATTAATACAAGGAGATAGATTATACACACGTTGCATATACTGTATGTTCTAGTACACAGATAAATTGGAATATTCTGCATCCACTAAAATATGCAACTGGGCTGAAATGAAAGGGATGCCTGAGACACACAGCTCAGGGAAAGAAACATAAATTATAGGACAGCATACATAAAATTATCCCATGTTTGTAAATAATAAGCCATATGGCTGCATATATTTAGGGAAAAATTCTGGAAAGTGATTTGCCAGACTATTCCCAGCGGCTACTTCTGGAAGATGGCATCAGGAAGGTACTTTCTATTTCTCATCTTCCTGTTTTAGAAAGTCTTATTTATATGTATATTGTTTTAAGATTTTTAAAAAAATGTTTTCCATTCTATCTTCAGTTTGGCGTTTAGTGTTAAGGATATGGGAACACAACCCACTTACTTTCAAGTCTGGAACTAGGAAGAATGAACAAAGAAATGAAGATTCCCAAAGCCCCATTCTCATTATATATATATATATATATATATATATATATATATATATATATATGTATGTATGTATATGTATACGCACACACTTGTCAGTAGCTTCCAATAAATCACTAGTGATAAACATCTTGTTCAATCCAGAATTGTCTTTGAGGTTTCTTTAGAAATGGCAGAGTCGTGAGTACGTTGGATTGATTCTTCTCTCTAAAATTCACCTAAATGAATATAATGGCTGCTGTTTCTGCTTAGGTCTGTAGGGGTTTTGGGTTTTTGTTTTTTGTTTTTTTATTATTATTAATCAGTCACATTTTTTCCCCAAAGAGTCGATTCTGTGACGGTCACCTTGGCGCTTCCCATTAGACCACATATACAAAGTGACCTAAAGTTGGCATGAAGAAGACACAGTGCTCACTGTACAAAGCTGAGCAACAGTGCCTAGGCCTTTGACAGGACGGCTGCTCATTTTGCTCCCCAGGCCTCATGAAGGGGCCTAACAGTGGCCACCAGGACTGCGTCTCAGAACTGCATTCAAAGACCAGCTGCTAACCACACTTGGAGAATAGATTCATCCACTATGGGTGAGTGCACTGCTCTTCTGAGGCTGAGATAAGTAACTAGACTGCCCCAGAGTTAATACATAAGAATGGTCTAGCATGTAAAGGAGCTAAACTAGTGACTGAATGAAGGCTTTCTAACTCATTTTGACCACTAATGTCAAATTACATATCACCAGGATGCTGTCAGCCAAACATAGATTCACAAGCGTATGGCATTGTTTAACCTGAATGTGTAATGGCATCCAGCCAACACAGTCTGGTGCATCTCTCACCAAAGCACAGGTGCATCTTCAACCTCTGCTCTTCCATGCAGCCAGGACATCTTCTCTCAAGGGTATGACCAAATCCTGGCTCTTACTTCCCTTTGTGTGTTCTTAGAAACACAGTGACTCACAGCCAATTAAATGTCCACTGTTTGCATATTTATAATCATATTCTACTTCTGCCTTTATGAGCTCACTCCCTGAATCACCTTGGACCCAACAGTTGATGCTCATGAGTCCTGAAGACAGACCATGACCAACTTTACTCTCTAAGGCGTTATTCACGTCTGTCATCTGGGAATTTCCCTACCCTTTCTTCGAGAAGATGTAATCAGAATTAGACACCCTCTGTGAAGCCAACAAATAAGCCAAATCTCAGAAGATTAGCACATAATTTTCCTCTCACTCCTAGAAAGCCAAGTAGGGAGCAACAGGGCCCTCCTCCTTCTGGGGAGTCTGGATCCAGCTTCCGTCTGCTTAGTGACACTTATCATCCTATGGCCTGGATTCCAGCAGAGAAAAACAAAGATGGAGGAGAGGCCTGGCTACAAAGCACCTCAGCCAAACACATCTGATCTCCCACATGCATCGACAAGTTGCCAGAGCTAATACTGCAGCCAACTTGACTCCAAAGGGGACTGAGGAGTCTGGCAGGCCACTGGATTATCTGGAGAGTGCAAACTGCATCTGAAACAAACAGCTACTGACTTTCTAGGTTTTTTAAAAGCATGCCCAGAGACTGAAGAGATGGCTCAGTAGTTAAGAGCACCTGTTGTCCTTGCTGGGATCCAGTTCAGTTCCCAGCACCAGCACCTACAGAGTGGCTTACAGCTCTAGGTAACTCCAGTTCCAGGGGTTCTGATGTCTTCTTCTGACTTCCTAAAGCACCAGGCAAGTGCATACATGAACATAAGCACTCATATGGAAAACAGAAGTTATATGTGTTTTGTATATATTATATATTCATATATAATTACATTATATATTTGAGACAGGGTCTCTCTGTATAGTCCAGGCTGTCCTGGAATCACTCTGTAGACCAGGCTGGTCTCAGACCAGAGATCTGCCTGTTTCTGCCTACCGAGAGCTGGGATTAAAGGCGTGTACCCTACCACCCAACATCGATAAATATTTTTTAAACTACAAATAAATGAACATAGGAATAAAAACTTTTATTAGAGTACTTCCTGGTCACCCCTCTCTACCAGCACAGGCTGTGATCCAGGTTCTGGATGCTTCAGAAATGCTCTCAGAGGGCTGGTGAGATGGCTCAGTGGGTAAGAGCACCCGACTGCTCTTCCAAAGGTCCGGAGTTCAAATCCCAGCAACCACATGGTGGCTCACAACCATCTGTAACAAGATCTGACGCCCTCTTCTGGAGTGTCTGAAGACAGCTACAGTGTACTTACATATAATAAATAAATAAATCTTAAAAAAAAAAAAAAAAAAAAAAAAAAAGAAATGCTCTCAGAACCAGTTCCTAACATCCTTCTTCACCATGATTCAAATCATCAACCAAAAGGCTAACCATGAGCTTACATATTATTACATATTATATTATTACATATTATATTATTACATATTATTCTGTGATACATATTGTGCCATCATGTGCTGTTTGAACTCACTGAGAAGTCCACTCTAGAAGCAGGCCTGCCTCTACTCCTACTCCCCGGGCCTGTTTTTTTGCTGTCTCAGAATCAGTGATGTACATGCCGCGTGCCTTCCAAAGCCCCGTGTTCTGAACCATGTTGTTCCCTACCTCTGTAATAGGGCAATGGGAAAAAAAGAAAGCAGGTAAGGGTGTTAAAAGCATCATGCTGCTGGAAAGTTAACTATTCCAACCCAGGTTCCTAAGGTTTATCCTATGACATAAAGATGCCGACAGAGGGAACAAGAAGCTAGACGCTCATTCACAGAGAGGACAAAGGCGACCCTCTGCCCAAGACTCTTTCAATCAGAAATTCTAGCTGACTGCCTCAGATTCCCCAGTCAGTTCTGCTGGATGACTGTAAGCTGCTGGCTTTGGTACCTTTGTCTAGTCTTTCATTTGATTACGTCATCTGGGCTGGGCGTTCAAAACCCTGGAGTTGCTAGTTCGATGCTTCTTTGTATTTCTCACTCACGTTTGTTCACTCACTTCTATTTGATAATAACTCATTCAAAACCAAAAGTACAGGGGCAGGAGAGATGATGGATCAGCCATTACGAACACTGAATGCTCTTCCAGAGGTCCTGAGTTCAATTCCCAGCAACCACATGGTGCCTCACAACCATCTGTAATGAGATCAGATGTCCTCTTCTTGTGTGTCTGAAGACAACGACATATGCAAAAATAAATAAATCTTTTTTCAAAAAGTACAATTACTGTCGATCATTCTCCAGACCATGCAAAGTAGAAGCAAATTCAAAGATCCAACTCTGAGGAGTGTCGATCAAAGAGGAGACATTACATTCATATAAAGCAATACAATCAGACTCCATGACTATAAGACAACACCTAGAGAGACAAAAAATATAAATATGTTCCACCTTTAGAATATTTAACTAGCCAGTCACAGTGGCATATGCTTTTAATCCTAGCACTCAAAGGCAGGCAGGTCTCTATGAGTCTGAAGACAGCCTGGTCTACATAGTGAATTCCAGGACAGCCAAGGTTAATAGGAAGAACTTCTTTTACAAGAACAAAGAAGATCTAACTATAACACAAATAAAAATTAGACTAGACTAGAGTAAATCTATAAGTCAAGTTTCACTAGAAAAACCATCTCCGAAAGAAATCAAGATATGAAGTTAGGAAGAGCAGAACTGTAACTTTAAACCAACAAACAAAATAATCAGAGACAGATGGAGACAAGAAAACACAATTACCATACAATTACATCGGTGGAGATAAGGTTCATTGCCATAAGAATGGCTGGATGGGGAAGAGTGGCCTGATGTGTCTGGAGTGTGGGACCATGTAGAAATGGAAGAGGCTACAGATGGGCTGGCAGGTAGGCTGAGAACTTCCAGGCCATGAAGCTGGCTTGGACATGAGCTAAATGGACTTATGCTGTCCCCAGGGTGGAGAAGAATAACTGAACCTCCTGTAAGAATCAGCCAGCAAGCTGGAGCAGCATCTCCACACGAGGTTTAATTGTTCCTGGCCCATCACCTGCCAGGAGCTACTCAGTTTGATGTCCAGAAAGGCTAATGGCCACTGAGCTGTCCACGAAGGCCATATCCCAAGTGCAACCATTTGCTCCTTCACCAGCACACTCAACCAACCAGCAACTGCTGTTGTCTCTGCCTTTAGAATGAATCCTAAACCTGACCACTGATCCCCATCTCCTTATCTATCACTACAATCTTAAGGGTCACCCTCCCGGGAGTAATTCCTTTTAAAACTGTCCAAGGTCCCTCCCCATTCTTGTGGTTCCCAAAAATCAGACACAGAATGGAACACAAGGTCAATGCCCTGAGCCTTAACCATCTCCCCTCCATGTCCGCTTCTAACACAGGCTTCTACGTGAATAAGTGTTGTCTGTCTCACCTTGTGATTACCAAAAAGCATCTTTCCTGCAGCCTTTCCCCTGTGCTCTACTTTTGACTGTTGCCTCAGAAACTAGCCCAGGACCTGGAGGAGTGAGCACTCAGGAAATGTGCTACACAAAGCAGTCAATAAATGGCAAGGTTCTTACATCACATGGGGGTAAAACAAGGTCAAATAGGTTAAGAGTAGAACAGCCTTGATTTCTCTTATGTTAGCCCTTACAAAATATCCCAGACCATCTTCCCCATCCAAACACCTCTACTAATGCTCAGCCATTGCACAAAGATGAGGCTCTTCCTCCCAGTAAGACAGGAACATTTACCAAGTGAAGCTAGGGCCAATACTGTTTCAGGGCCTGCTACCATTAAGGCCACTGGGGAAACAGAAGGTGACAGAAAGGACCCAACACATATGCCAGAAACCTGGGTTTTGATAGCTGTGTCTGACTCTCTCAGATCTTGTGACCGGTGGGAAGTTAACATGGTCAACTACAATAAGTGGTTTCCACTGCTATGAAGATGTAAGGTTAGGGGCCCACTCAACCAGGTAGAGGAGGCCAGAGGCCTTCTACACACCACACTCAGCCTCACGGCTGCCAGAACCCATGCTTCTGCAAAGATGAGGAGGAAAAGCTCATGTCCAGTCAGTTTGAGAGTCATGGAGAGACATGAAGGTTTGTATCTGCTATTTTTCACATTTGGGGGGTGGGGGTGCCTGTAAGAAAGACAGAGATAGGTATGCACTTTCACACAATCCAGAGAAGGATCTTGCATCCTTCCCTCCTTATTTCTTCGAGGTAGGGTTTTCCCCAGAACTTGGAGCTCCTGTTTTCTCTCCACCCTTCATAGAACTGAGATTACAGGACATGCAGAACTATGAGGCTGATGAGCTGGAAGCTAAGGTAAAAGGTCAGATGTGAATGGTTGAGAGAACTTTCTGTTCTTGGAGAGCAGAAGGTTTGATACCTATCATCCAGTATGGCTCACAACCTTCTGTAACTCTAGTTCCAGGAAATCCAAGGCCTTCTTACTTCTGTAGGAACTAGGTGTGCTCATGATACTCAGGCGTGTATGCAGGCACAACACGTATAAAAATAAAAAGGAAATTTTTTTTAAACCCTCAGATCTTATGTTTATACATAGCCACTGTTTTCAACCACAGAGACATCTTGACATGAAAGAAAGAAAAAAAGAAAGAAAGAGAGAGAGAGAAAGAGAGAGAGAGAGAAAGAAAGAAAGAAAGAAAGAAAGAAAGAAAGAAAGAAAGAAAGAAAGAAAGAAAGAAAGAGAAAGGAGAGAGAGAGAGAGAGAAAGAGAAGCTTAGAGACATGGCCACTATGCTAACACTTTAAAAATGGTGCCTTTTGTCAGAGTGCTTTCCAGAGATTCTAAGTGTGCTACAAATCTCTGCATCCTGAGACCTGTGAGGCCACCATACACCAGCCAGCCAGCCTGTAAGCCCAATGTGCCCTGAGTCATTCTCAGGTCCAGGCTGTTCCTCTGTTGATTGTGCCATCTATTCCTTAACGTTCAGGTAAGAATGACTGCAGAAATGAAAGAGAAGTAAAATGAGGATGGATGAGACAGAAGAGTCTTTTTTTATTCATTTAAAAAACTGATCTATTTACTCCACCTGATAGATCTGACCACGCTCCCTAAATATAGATCAAGAACACTGAAAAATGGCTGAGGACTGGACAGAAGAAAGAGAACAGCAATCAATACCCCTGGAGATATTGTTATGTAAGTGTTTCCTTCCCCTGAAGTTCTGATTCAGATGTGAGCAAGGATGTGGAAGGGATAAGGGTTGAACATCTTCATTTAAATGTCCCAATGGTCCTGACTCACATAGATGAAAGCTGTAAGCCACTCTGACCTGTTTCATAAAGGGGTCTGGCACTATGTCTGCCTCATTATTGATTCTGCCCCCCTGATCCAAATGGCTTCTGTGAGGTCACCGACTGTCTCCAAGGCAAAGGAAAACTATGGTAATCAGAATATTGGATTCAAAACAACAACTACCTTTTTTATTGCAGCACATGAGGATGTAAATGCAGGATCAACTATCAGTGGCCCACTCCTTCCATTACCCACCTTTCCTGTTCCCATCATTCCTCAAGTATGTTCTGGTTATAAGCAACGGCCTCAGTTATCCCAGGAGCTCCAGGAGAGATAGATAGGAAGCAGTGATCTTAGCTATGGACAGCTGTCTAAGAGGCCTCCCCACAGTGCCAAGGACAGGCAGAACTCTAACAAGGTGTGTGGCAGGGCTCCTTCCCATGGCAAGCTGGCCAGGACAAGGATTCCAGGAAAAACACAGCCTCAACTTTAACTCACTTGATAAACTTCATCCCTAAAACATGACATTGGTCCACTTCTGTTGCTCTCCCTAAAGGATATGGTACTGAGGAAAGCAAAGAAAAAACAAGGGGCCCTGTGGTAAGGAGATGTCGTCTGAGCTGAAATATTCTGCCTAGGAAGAAGCATAGAGCTCATAAAATTCAGGAAGCAAAGGAAACATACAAGGATCAGGAAAGCCTTAATAGTTAAGGACTCCTGAGGCCTTTTCCCACGGTTACAGAAACCATAACATCTGCTGGGAAGAAGAGCAGACCATCTCCAGTGGAGATGCCTACAAGTTGTGCAAGGAGATACAAAGATACAGCTTTTGTGACGCACCACCCATGCTAGGGTGGCCTTCTCAGGAATGCAGCCACCTTTGACTAACCTTTGATCTGTGAGTAACCTGCTACATATGTTTCTGTCAGTGACCCTAATAAATTCAAGCAAGACTTGGTGAGATTGTTTTCTCTGCCCTGTCACTGGTTTGCTATCTAGGGTAAATAGGTAGTCACTCTTATCTCCTTAGGAAGTCACACAAGCCCATGAGGAGACTTTCTCAACCACCTCACATCTAAGCCATGCAGTGAATGAGGAGGTAAAACTTTGCTGACCTTGGATACTGATTCATCATTCACTCCCCAGTTTCTGAAATGACCTCTTACTCTTGGTCAGAATGACCAGCACTGACAGTACACAGTTTAGTCAGTCACAGTTTCCAGCCTCCAGAAACTCATCGTCTACTGGGGGGAGACAGTTTTAGGGAATGTTAAAACAGATCCCAGAATGAGAACAATGCAGGCAACAAACTCAGGAAGTGTGGCGAGCTCCCCAAAGCTGAGAAGTCAATGCTAGTTAGCCATGAAAAAGGTAAGCAAGAGAAGAAGGTTTTCTGTCTGCCACCATCCTTCTATCCACCCACACATACTCAGCACATTTGAATAGCTCTGACAGGGCGTCCATACCACACCCACAGCACTTGTGTCAGATGCAGCATGTGACCTTTGGAGCTGGAAAGAACCACAGCCCAAGTTAGGTCACTCAGAGTTACCACCATGCTGTGAAATGGGACACTCAGGCGACCTGCACACACCGTAAAGGCAACTAAGCAATGTTCCAAAGATTAGGAGACCTGAATCAGAAAGATCAGACCCTGGGCTTTCACATACCAGGAAAACAAAACAAAAACAAACAAACAAACAAACAAATCAGACTCATTTTGTTCACTGACATTTTAAAGTGCCATCGACTGCCACCATTATTTCAAGGCAATTTTAAAAGCAACAAAAAGAAAATCAAGATCTTACCTCTAAATTTTAAAAAGAGTCCTTAGAGTTGAATGTATTCTTAGAGAAAGCTATACCGATTATTTCTATTGTTCTGCATTTTAATACAGGTCTCAGAAACCAGTATAGTTCAAGGCCCTGCTATTACAACATTTTAGAATTACAAAACATCTGATAAGTAACCATGTCCGGCTGTTCTTATCATGCTTGATTTCCTCATGTAACATACCCCATTAACACGTCCAGTTGGCTGTAAGAACAATATCGTGGTAAGGCCATTTTGACACATGGACATCTTGACATCTAAAATACAGAATTACAACTGAGACCTTGGGGTAACAGCAGAAAATGCCAACTACTCTAAAACACAAATAAAACAGAGAATTCCTTTAATGCTTTCGACTCTAACCCCCAAAATCCACCTATGTGTCACCCACTCGCCAACGTTAAGCCAATCAAAGGGAGCAAGTGATGCTGTGTGGACCACGATGGGAGCCTAAGGGAGGAGAGAAGATCAAAGGAGGAAGCAGGGGAATAGGGCAAAAATATCAATTTTCCATTTTGTTTAAAAAAAATAATAAGAAAGAGCTAGGGATAGAGCTCAGTTGGTAGAGGGTCGACCTAGCATTCACAAAGCCCTAGCACGGCACAAACTGGGCATACGGGTACATATCTATAATGACAGCCCTCAGGGGGTAGATACAGAAATCCAAGGTCATCCTTAGCTAAATGTCAAGTCTGAGGCCACCCTGAGCTACATGTATGAGGCCCTGTCCCTGTCTCAAAAGTAAATTTAAGTAAGAGTTGGTAGGTCAGTAAGCTCTGGTGTTTCCTGGAAGAAAAAAAAAAAGAAATATATATATATATATGTATATATATATATATATATATATACACATATATACTTGAATATATATATATTTGAATATATATATTCAAATTTCTCAATGTCCAAAGGGCCACTCTGTGGCCTGTGCTAAAATGTGCAGCAGTGTCAAACTGTAGAATTTGGGGCAGTATCAAAAATTGTGACACCCTGAAGCATGTTTAGACAACTGTGACTGGTAGACAACTGAAACGAATTTCTCCGTAGATTCTACAAAGGTCCTCACTGTGGCCACCTGGACCTCACCAAAGAGTCTAATTCCTATCCCTGTCTGTGAAAGCTCTCGCAGATAGTCATACCTTCAGGTGCTTCTCCAGACAGGCTCAGCTCCTCGGAGACTTCCAAAAGTGACAGTTTCACATCCTCTTTCTGCCCAGGGCATTGCCCTCTGATTAAGTTTTAACTTGTTATATTGATCTTCAAGCGTGGCACCTAGAATGAATTCAGACAGTACCCTCCCATGAATCATCACCCTTTCCAATCTAGAAAACGTGCCCTGGTCTCCGGTCCTAATAGCGCATGATGCTTTATGGTAACCATACCACCCTACTAATGTAACAAAATAGTCAGCATGTAGACTGTACCTTGTGGCATCCAGCTTAGGGTTGTAGGAGGCCCCTAGGGTGTTGTAAGAATGGAAAGGGGTAAGCCATGATTACTGGTCACCAGGCTAGAATGAGTCACACGAAGTTCAAATGGCTCCAGACAATCTATCTTCCAGGTATTAGCAGGCTGGCCTTCAACAAATGGACCACTCTTGAGTCCGTTCTGCTCCAGCCAAAATCTCTGTGGCATAGGCCTTGCTTAGATCAACAGGAAACCAAGCAACCCTCAAGGGATGCTGTAGGGTCCCATGCCTCCTGCCCCCACATGCCCTTGCAGTTTACTGTCTGGGGACAACTTACAGGTGACTCAACTCTTCCCAGAGTGACAAACAGACCTGGGAACAGTCAGGAGATCTGACATGGTGACCCTCGATGCTTGATTAGGCAGGAAAAAAATAATAATTCAGAGAACCCTCCAAAAGCAAAGAAGTCCTAGGAAAGGCATCATTTGCCACTTTGATTGACGTTCCCACAGCAGGAAGTTTTCCCCTCTCCCATGAAAGAAAAGTTTCTCTGGCTCAACCCTTACTTCCACTGCTGTATTGATCTTCAAAATGTTTCATAGTGAGACAGTTTCCAGGACGTTAGAACTATGAAATGTTTGTGGATATACATGAAATAATACAGCCCCATAGCAAAACACCTCAGAATGAACAAATTTTTGGCTAAGCTGTCTGTTGTTCATAGAAATGTGACCATGAACCTCTCTCATTCTCTCTCTCTCTCTCTCTCTCTCTCTCTCTCTCACACACACACACACACACAGGCACACACACGCACACACATGCACGCACACATGTGCACACATGTGCGTACATACACACACAACCAGCACAGCACAATTGTAAAATCACCTCACATAGATTTTCTCTAGAACCAGGCTCCATCCATCGCTCCTCCCTGTTAGTGTGAGCAGCTCTCGAATGGCAGTGATTCATGACACTCCTCATTTAGAACTAAACAACTCTTCTGAGGGTCCCAGGAGAACGCAGTTCATTCACTATCAAAACAGATCTGAACCATCCAACCATTTATCTTCCCTTCCTTTTGCCCCCATTAATTCTGGGGTCTGCCAGAAGCCATCCTGCCTAATTCTCTTTATTACTGTTAACATTAATAAAGATGGTGGGGCTAATGAGAAGAAAATGTGTTTCAGTGCAGGGGAGACCATCCCCCCACTGCAGAACACAGTTTCAGCATTAAGATTTCATTAGCATTAATGTGAATTCTGCCGGTGAAAGATTTGTAAGTGGAGACGAGATTCTGCCGAGATGCACGTTGTTTTCTTCTCATTAGATGGACACGTTCAAGAATATTAAAAATACAACACAAATTAGGCATGTCATGAGACTACAGAGCACTGCTCCTGCAGAAATGTCAGAGATGTCAAGTCGGCTGCAGAGAAGTGGTTTGTGGTAGGGCAGGTTCCCATCCTCCTTGGCAAAGATTTCCATTTTGCCTCTCCATAGGGATTTCTGTACAGTTGGACAGGCTTAGCAAGGACCTTGCCCAGATACCCTGAACCTGAAGGAAACCAGATGGCCTAAAACAGTCCTGTTCCCCAGAGTAACCAGCAGGAAAGAGAAGGAGCTGTGTCCAGGAGCTCTTCCAGGCCAGCCTCAAGTAAGAACACCTGCACTTCCCAGGGCTTCTCTGAGCTTCCGGGACAAAAACACCTGCCCAGCAGGCTGGGGCCGGGACCCTCTGAAGTCCACTGGAACTCTACAGTGGTAGCAGGGACGTTTCAAAGAATCCTCAGCTTCCACCAAAGATTGGCCAGGGAAATGATACACCCTGAGCGTGCCTCAGAAAAAGAAGTCAGTCAATGCCTGCTTACAGAGTGTGACCGTGCACACAACAGTATGTTACAGCCTGCTTTACTTTCTCCTGACTTCACTATTCATCCCCTAACATATGTGACAGCAACGGGCAGGTTCATTGATATAGTTAGTGATGACAAAGACTGAATAGAGTGGTCAACCCCTCCATGGATGGCATCAAACTTGGTGTGATTGTGACTTTTTTTTTTTTTTCTTTTTGGAGACAGGGTTTCTCTGTAGCCCTGGCTGTCCTGGAACTCACTTTGTACACCAGGCTGGCCTCGAACTCAGAAATCCGCCTGCCTCTGCCTCCCAAGTGCTGGGATTAAAGGTGTGCGCCACCACGCCCGGCTACGACTTTTTTCTTAAGTAAATAATTCTTTAACAAAAAGAGTAAAAGAGAATCTGATTCAGCTGCAAATGATGCAATTGACCACATCTGAGTGCTTGGAGAATTCTAAATGGACAGTATCAGATAATATCAAAACAGTTACATTATCCCAATGGACACATGCCTTTAAATAAAAGTCTATTCGTTTGCTGCTTAGTGGCATTAAGATGAGAAATTAATTTTTTATACACCCTTACTCCTTATAAAAAGCTGATACAAGTAGAATAGACTAAAGAACTCAGTTTCGGCTCTATTTTTGCAAAAATAAGATAAATGGAGACCAACACCGGCACACAGTCACCACCACCTTACTCTCGGTCTTAGTTAGGGTCTTACTGCTGTGAAAAGACACCATGACCATGGCAAGTCTTATAACGGAAAACACTTAACTGGGGCTGAGTTACAATGCAGAGCTTCAATTCATTATCATCATGGTGGAAAGCATGGCAGCAAGCAGGCAGGCATGGTGCTGGAGAGGTCCCTGAGAGTTCTACATCTGGATCTGCAGGCAATGACAGTGACACACTGCCCAGCCTTGAACTTCTGAGACCTCAAGGCCCATCCTAGTGACACGTTTCCTCCAACAAGGCCATACCTACTCCAAAAAGGCCACACCTCTTAATAGGTCCACTCCCTATGGGCCCATATTGGGGCCATTTTTATTCAAATCACCACATTCCGACTTCCACGTCCCCCTCAATGTACCACAACCACCAGCAACATCCCTTCTGTTGGGAGAGCTGTACCCCAACACAGCTCTATGTTCTGACTGTACCTGGATAGGCAAAGCAAAGACAGCAGTTGAAATATTTATCTAGATAATCTCCATTTCAGGGGCCATTAAAGTATTTCCTTACAATTCTAGCTTAGTATCAAGACAGGCACACAAGCCAAAAACAAATTAATTGATTACACACACACACACACACACACACACGTATAGATGCTAATTCATGATCTTTCTAAGGATATTTTTTATGGAATGAGCAGTTTAGTCAGTCTCTATAAGGCAAGATGGAGCATAAGATTTGAGATGTCATGGCTTAGAGCTTACTGAGATAATCGCCACAGAGAATGTAGATTTCCTACCACTCAGTTCCTCTTCCATCACTGAGACACTTAACTGTACCCACTGGATACAGCACAGCCCCAGTTGCACTGGCAAAGAAGAAAATGCCCAAAGACCAGAACAGGGAACGTGTTCTCACCATCCGCAGCCACTCACCTCTGAGTGCCAGGAAAGGAAGAAGGCAGAGCCCACACTCTCACTCTCACTCACAGGCAGGCCCCAGGGAGGGCAAGACCTTCCTGCACTGGGAAATTCTAGTTGCTTTGGTCTAGCACAGTAATCATCGTTCTCCGGGTGCAAGATACGCTCACATCTAACTGCAGCCACTGGAGCCCGCAGCGTTCTCTTCTAGCATGTATTTCACCACTCTTTTCAGTGAACAGCGGGTGATGCTTTCCTTAGTCTACGGAGAATGCAGATATGCCTCCAGTGTGGCTGAATTGCGCTGCTCTGATGTGTCTCAGGAATGACTTCCAAGTACCTTGGAGCAGCTGAAACCTTTAGCTAGTTATTAAACCATCAGTCATGATGGGCAAAAGAGAGAAAATGAAATACTATTTGGTTCACACCAGCTTGCCAAGAGAGTAAGCTCATTAAAAAAAAAAAAATTATTGTGGACTAGAACTTTAGCCTAGTGGTATAATCCTTGCCTAGCATCCAGAGACGCTGAGTCTGACCTCCAGTACTGTCAAAAATGTGGGAAGGAGCGGGGGAGGAAGGGGAGGGGGAGGGGAGGGGAGGGGAGGGGGAGGGGGGTAGGAGAAGAAGAAGAAGAAAAGTAAGGATAAGTTGAAGGAGAAGCAGCTATTGTCACATGAGCCCAAAATGCATATGTACCAAGTAGCTCAGGCCTTACTGGTCATCTGACAGACGCTACCTCAGCAGGACAATTAAGAACCGTGTCAAAGGGCACCAGCAATAAATACCAGAGCCATGAGTCCAGCTCTGCTGTGCTCCAAAGTGCACGCGCCTCTGCTACTCCACTCTGCTTGACGCTTCCTACTGCGTCTCAGAGACTGTAACGGGATCAAATAAGCTCAAACAGCAAAGAGGCTCAGAGGACATAGAAGGTGTTTCCTCTACACACACAGTCAGAAATGAATATTGTGGTGAGATATTTCCTCCACCCAGCTTCCAGCCCCAAGCCCCTAAACCCATGCCATCATGATCCAAGAGCACCTTGGTGCTTCCTTCTGTCCTGGATTCTGTCTCTTCAACCTAGAGCCTCATGCCCTTTTTTTTAAAAACAGAAATAGAAGGGGGGGGGGGCAGAGTTCAATGATAGGAAAGCCACATACGGTCTCCCTTTGTCTACAGCACAGCACTGTGTCCTTTTTGGAGAAATACACTCCATGTGTCTGAAGAAAGGGGAAAGAAATGGCTTGGTGAACTGGTGAGCAGCTAACCAATATTTATCACATGAGCTTTAAAAAATAAATAAAATAAAATAAAACAAAATAAAAGTGTATGAGAACTCAAGAGCACATCTCCAATAAAACCTTGTGGCAGGAATTATTATTTTCTAAGACTATGTTTTAACAATGAAATTACAAACTTTGGTCAGAACTGAGACCTAGCAGGAAATACTTTTAAGCCAGGTACTAGGATCAATGAGTATTACAAGACAGTCCAAGGGAGATATAAATTGATTGGCTATTATTCTAGTGGTGAATATTCTTTGATGTATGGCAGTGGAGGCAGCTGGGAAAGTCAGTAGGCTCTGAGGTAACATGGAGAGTCAGAGTTATGCTATCCATAAGAAAACGTGTCTTCTTATGTTTAGATAGATGTTTCTTGTTCTGGAATAGTTTTAATTTTCTGGTATTAGAGCCTGGGCCCAGAAAAAAGAAGAGAAAGAAGGAGGAGAAGGAGGAGGAGGGGGAGGAGGAGGAGGAGGAATTAAGGAAGGAAGGAAGGAAGGAAGGAAGGAAGGAAGGAAGGAAGGAAGGAAGAGTTCCCCTAAACTCAAAAGCCAAGTGCCCTGTGGCCTAAGCAAACACTAGTTCTTTACTGTCTGTCACTTGTGGCCAAGCAACAGCCTGGATAGTTGTAAAACTGAGAACGAGCACCTGAGAACCCGTTTGCTCATGTCCGTTTGCTCATGTCCGTACCTTTGTGGCCCCGTGATGCCTCTCACCACAGTCTGCAGCAACAAGAGGGGTTAGGAAAATGTAACCAAGAAGGAACAAACTAGATCCCCTCCAGGCCTGGGCCCAGTGGCTGTTCTTTGTCTTTGTTAAAAATGTTCAAATGCATTCGCTCTGAGAAGCCTGAGGAGCTGGCTGAATATCTACGTCCTACAAGATAAAAGAGAAGTGCTTCAGGGAGAGAACTCAGATTTTATTTTTCTGGCTTATTAGATGTGGTTCAAGTCGACATCTCTCCTATTGTTAGCAGTCTTTCCTCGTACCACCCAGATTTTAGCTCTCTTCTTGGCTGTCTGCAGAAGTTCAGGAGACAAACAGAGTTTAACATAAAACCTGGCATGTTCCAACTGCTTGTTTCAATTCCACGAATATTAAACACCACTATTCGCAGGAAAATATCAACAGTATTATTTGAGAGGAAATATGAGCGACACTGAGGATTCGGTACGGTTTCACCGTATAGACAGCCTCATTCTGTCTGAGAAAACAAATAGACTCAAATAGAGCAGAAACTAGGAAAACTACTTGTTGCATAAATGAATTCATATTCAAACCCTGTTGCCACACTGTATATTAAACAAAGGCCCACTCTTTGGAAAAAATGAAAAAGCATATCAAAGTTGCCAGGCTGTTGACTAATGTCCTTTAATCAGTAGATTTGACTCCAATAAAGGGGTGGATATATATAGTCTTTTATAGGAAGAACAACATTTTTACCCAGCCCTCTTTGCTCAAAAATCACTCCAGGATAGATTCCTAATTCCAAGAAAAAGGGAAATGGAAGAAAGGAAGGAAGGAAGAAGGGGGAAGATGAAAGGGAGGAGAAAGAGGAAAGGAAAGAGAGGGAGGAAGAAGAGGAAAGAAAAGAGAGGGAGGAGGAAGAGGAAAGGAAAGACAGGGAGGAGGAAGAGGAAAGGAAAGACAGGGAGGAGGAAGAGGCAGGAGAGGAAGAATAAGAAGTAAAGACCTCAGGTGAAGGAAGCAAGAAGTGTCCAAGGTAAACAAAGCCTGCCTACACCAAGCTTTTCCAAAGAGTGTTCAAGGAGCATGAGTTTCGAGGTGATCTGTAAAGGAAAACTCAGTGGCCTACCAAGTTTGAGAAACAGCACATATTTTATTTTTCTCTCAGAGGTTCACAGAGTAATTGAGCACATTTACAACTCTGGAAAGACAATTTAAAAAAGAAAAATACCTTTCTTATAACTATCTAGCAAAGCTTTCTGCAAACCCACTTAGGCAAAGAAAACGTTATTGGCATATATTACGTGCTAATGTTTCTTTAAAGCAGTGGTTCTCAACGTTCCTAATGCTGTGACCCTTTGATACAGTTCCTCGTGTTGTGGTGACCCCCAAGCCATAAACATATTCCTCTTAGGGGCTGGAGAGAAGGCCCAGCAGTTAAAAGCATTGACTCCTCTTCCAGAGGTCCTGAGTTCAATTCCTAGCAACCACGTGGCCTACTCATGTCACTGCAGTCCCAAGGAGATTCTGTAGATGTTTCATTAAACGTACGTGTTAAGTGGAACAGCTCTCAGGCCCGCTGCCCGAAAAGGGAGCCGAACTGAGGGAGCCGGTGAAACTTGAGCTGGGAGTTGTGTCTTCTTACTGGTGGTGGTGTGGAAGTGGGGTTAACTCAGAGACCCTCCTTTCTTTC